>NW_026252126.1:0-170810 GCF_025399195.1 Umbelopsis ramanniana AG
TTTTTTTGTTCATTGGAATTCATAGCTGTTGTTACAATGGTAATGGCCATGCCGTCTGCCAAAGAACCCGTTAAACGAAAAGCAACTTCAGATAAAAAGATTTCTAAGACCCTCCACATCGAGCGTCGTATCACTAGAGCAAAAGTGAAAGCACGCTCAGGTTAGTAACGCTGTTCTGAGTTCCCTTTTTTCGCATTGCTTCCCATGCGAATGTTGAATTGGCTAATGACCGCTTTCTTCTTTAGAATTGGACCTTTTCGAATGGAACAAATGGAAATTTGCAAAACAGGACTTTTGGATAGACCCCATAGTGGATACTGTCGATCGAATTGATGGTTTAACTGTACCAAAGGAAGAATTCATTGAAAAATACGAACGACCAGAACTGCCAGTCGTTATTCTTAATTTGACGAAAAAGTGGCCTGCTGAGCAGCGCTGGAACAGAGAGGTGAGAGACAATTTACTGAGGAGGTCACTATATGTCAACCATTTTTGCTCATGTAAGAAAAAAAAAAACAGTACATGATCAAGCAGTACGGATCACAGACCTTCAAGGTCGGAGAAGATGACGACGAGAACAATGTGTACCTCAAAATGAAGCATTTCTTTCATTATGTCGATACCGAGAGCCAGGTTGACGACTCTCCGCTGTACATATTTGATAGCGGATTCGAAAAATGGGGTAGAGGCAAAAAGAAATCAAAATCATCCACGGTAACTAAAAGCTCAACTTCATCGGAAAGCTCTGTCCGTCCTGCCAAACGTAGCAAGATAGAGAAACAAGAAAAGCGCAAAACGCTTTTGGACGATTATACGGTTCCGGACTATTTCTCGGATGATCTTTTCCATTTTGCTGGTGAGCGACGCCGCCCACCATACAAATGGTTCGTAATGGGCGATGCCCGTAGTGGCACTGGGTATGTTCATTGCAATGTAGTATTCATCATGGCTAGTGCACGTGAAACTAACCTTACTATCAGTATTCATACCGATCCTCTGGGAACATCAGCGTGGAATGCCCTCCTAAAGGGCCACAAACGATGGGCGATGTTTCCACCTGGCACACCAAAGGAGATTGTCGATCCCCCTATGAAACCTTATGACCATGAAGCTGTATCCTGGTTCGCTACGGTTTTTCCAAAATTTACAAAGAGAGATGACCCAACGGATCCTAGATCATTGGGTGAGAAATTGGGAATGGTACAAGTTCTTCAGCGACCCGGTGAAACTATCTTTGTGCCTACCGGCTGGGCACACGTTGTAATGAATTTGGGTAAATACTGCAATAGCATTGCGTGGAACTCTTCAGTGGACTAACAGCTCTATTGAATAGACTTTACTGTCGCCATAACTCAAAACTTCTGCTCTGTAACCAACCTCGAAAATGTATACCTCGCAGCTCGCCATTCCAGACCAAAGTTGACAGCCAAGTTTTATCGCGAACTCTCAAAACGAGGAGAAACAGACCCTTCGTTTAAAGCACTTGTGGATAGAATTGATGGACTCAAATTTGTGCCTAGAGTACCTCCAAGCAGCTCAGGGTCCAGTTCATCATCAACTAGCTCATCAAGCCCCAGCAGTAGCGAGAGCGATTCTGTCGCCGTCAGTGACACTGATTCAGACACTGACTTAGAAGACGGGACATGTATGTGTCGCAAGTGCAAATTACGCAAAAAGAAGGAGGCGAAGCGAAAACAAAAATGAAGTTCGATTCGATATTAAACATTATGTTTTAATGGCTATCGACAAGTAGTGTAGAGGGGATGCGAGCAATGTACATATAGAATTAAGTAGAGCCTTTATGCGAGTGACCAATACCCTAAGTTGCATAAAAATATAGAAAGGATTAAGCCATAGATTTCCAAACAATAAAAGATTTAAAATGTCTGTGCACTTACACAATTTGGACAATACACCAAGCCCTGATCAACAGGAGACCTTCCCGATATGAAAAGGTCGTCCATATTTCCGACGACCCCATAAAGTGCTAAATCGTCACTTGCATGTGTGGCCTGGCGTTGCCGCAAGCCAAGAGGAGGAGCTGGGAAGCTGATAGAATACGAAGCTGCTGCCGGCCGCTTATTGTCGACAGGAATAGCAGGAGTGTTGCTATAATCGTCTGCACGCTCACAAATGGCGGAGTCAGCATTGGGTGAAGTCCCTGAGCCATTCTCATCCGTGAGCGAGTGCGTTTGGAGTGGAGCAACCCATGGCGACAGAGCTTCCTGTATTTCGTTATCATCGTCTTCATCAAATTGTCCGAGATTGTTGGCATTCCCGGACCCTGTCAATCTCTGTCGAAGGCCAGATTGATGTTCATACTGTTGTTTTTCAGAACTGAACGACTCGTCTATAGCATCTTTTCTCGTCGTAGCCCCGAATATCCACCAGCGGCCACTCATAACGCTCTTTCCATTCTTCTTGCGAAGCTTCATCGCAATCAGTAGCTTTGGAATTGAAAAGATTGAAACAGACATCAAAACTCCAGAATCCACCGTGACACCAATCAACAATAGTCTTGCGAATGGATCAGTGACTACGAACATCAAAGGGGCGACCAAGATGGCTCCAAAAGCGATGGTATAAGAAGACGCAATGACGTATTTAGAGATATTGTACTGAGTAGGAACATTCCATGTTGCTACTGAGAGGCCGACAGCGTACATGATGAACAGTAGATTCGTAACCGCAATATAAATGAGTACACCTTCGTTGCCATATCCGCAAGTTGACTGCAAGAATAAATGATGAGAAAAACCCAAGTCTACAACGGCGATTTGTAGCCTTTGTTCGTAATTACCTGCATAATGGGGTCTCCTTGGTCAGGTATGGTTCCTGTTTGGTATTGATATGGTTGAGGACCCCCTGACACGAAAGTCAGAATCAATAGAGCAACGATTTCTCCTACTACAATAATGAGCAGTCGTTTTCCAAGGTACCAATTTGTGATCTGCAAAGGTGTTGCAGTTTTGCTATGAAAGATTTTACGCAATCTCCAAGTCATGACAAACAAAGATCCAAATAACATTGAGAAGCCAAGTATCAGAGTCCAAACAGTCATGGTGCAACGAGCACGGGAAGGAGGACCCATGAGTAAATAGATAGTGGTGTATATGGATAAAGAGCCCAGCAGACACAGTTCGCAAAACAGAAAACTTGATCTTCGAATGATACGCGTCTGTCGATAGATGGCAAACAAGATCATATACACGATGGTAACGGTCGCGCAAAATGAATTCAACACGGTGATACCAAATCCTTGCTGTGTCGTTAAGTCCACATAGGAGCAAGGTACTGAGTACGTCGATGGCATAGGTACACCGTCATGGCATACAGGCGTTGTATTTGTCCATGAAAATGATACGTCCAGTGTACCAGTGTTAGGGTTGCATCTATCTGCAACAGTAATTGTCCAGAATTCATATGAGCAGTCGGGTGCCATTAACCATTTGAGGAGATCGCATGTTTGATTGATTGCTTGTTCGTTAGTGGCATTTTTAAATGCCATATTGAAAAGCATTTGTCTGTTTGACGAAACCTCCATGTCAGCAAGAGTTCATGATTGACAAAATGTGTGCACTGAATCATACCTGAAGACATGGTTATCCTCTATGCTGGATATCTGTGGTGATGTGCTATGAGGATACTGCATTGGCACTGCGTGTAAAATTTGTTGACGTGCAGTATAAAATGATGGCGCTGTCCATCTGGATCGAATATTTGTTACATTTTTGTGTCATGGTCATTCCCCCAGGACTAGGAATATAACTTACGGAGGAAACTGTTCTGTTGTCTCGTATGGAGGAAATACACCATTTGCCTCGTTCAGCAAGTTAAGATCTAAAATATCAAAGTATATTTGGTAAGTGTTCGTGTTATTCTGGTGGAACATTTGAGACCAAAACTGACATTTGTATTCAAGAGCCTCATCTGCAGAGTTTGTAGGATTGATGACCATCTGAATGAAATCCCATGCTAAATCCTGGTGCTCCGTTGTGCTGGAAATGGCTAATCCCGAACCACCCAAGACTGTAAAGATAGACAATAAAGGTTAGTTAGAGTATGCTCTTCGAACCCTCATTTAAAAATTTCACCTATACGAACATGTAGCTTGCTAAAAGTTGATTTATCGCAAAATGTTAGTATATTGTAAAAATATCGCTCACATCCCTTTAAGATGCTTACCCCAGGAGCCATTCCAACACCAATTTCGCTGGAGTTGTCCCAGTAAGCGGTAGAATTGATGGCCCAGTCTTTGATCCACACCGACGTATAGTTAAAATTTGCCGGAGTATCTATTCGATAACCAGCTAAAATATCTGTCGGCCATAAATCATAATCGCAACAGAATCCAGAAGGATCGACGGTGAACGGATTGACTTTGTCCACTGGTGTTTTGAGCCATTGCTCAAAGGATGATGCATTAGAAATGTGTTTAAGCGGATTAGCGATACTCTTCTGAGTGGTATTTGGAGCCCAAAGCGGTCGAATAATGTTATCCAGCACATATAGGAACGCATCGCTTTGTAGAGCACTTTTGAATTAAATAGTAGGTAAGATAACAATCAAGCAATACAAGCATCATAGTGTATACTGATAAGAAAAAAATCGTACCAACTGGATTCGTCGGCTTTAAAAAAATCGACCTGCCAATCTCTTGATATCATGTTCATCAGCTTTGTTTCTTCGTCGTATTGACCTACAAACTCTAATCCATATCCGATGCCGGATTCCATCACTGTGCGTGCGCTTTCCAAAAATACGGTCCAATTCCTAGGCACGAAAGTTAATTTTTTGTAAGCGTAATTTTAATTCGAGGGACAATAAATGCCTTTGTCGCTTACCAGTTGTCCCACCACTGCAAGCCCCAATCACCCTCAGGAGGAGGAGGTTTTATATTGAGAGCACGAAGCGTTGTTCGATTGTAATATGTAAATCGCAAGTCTGTCAACAATGGTACGGCCCACCTATTCCATCAAAGTTAATTAGTTATCATATATATAACTCCAATGGTGAAGAGACGAAATCCCTTACCAGTGCTCGTCCCATTGATAGTCATAGAATGTATACTACGCGTAGATTAGAAAATCATTGCTCGCCTATTGAATAACTACCATGTCACAGCTTAATTGACTCACTTTCAGGAAAGAATCTGTCAATAGAGCATTTGTTTCATGTGTATACTGTGTAAACAAATCATCCAGCTGCTTTATCGTTCCATGCGCAGCATGCAAAGCAATCTTTATCCATGGGAAGAAAGCTTTAGACAGACATTGTAGATGTGGAAACCTTGGTGAGATTCAATTATTACCTGAGTGGTACCGAGAATGACCATATCTGGACATTTGACTCCGTTTTCACCACAGTACGCCATCCAATCGCTGTTGAAATCGCCTACAACGACTTTGACGGTGACTGTATCGTTGCCGTTGACCGTGGCCATGGTTCCTCCCGTCGTCGTGGATGTGTTTCGAGTAAGTACGACCCAGTCATTGACTGCAAATAAGAGAGCTGGAGCTACTACAGTATTACCATTTTCGCCAAATGGCGACCATAGCTCCATTTGTATAGCTCCAGTCCCAACCATGAAATAGGCAACGTTGGGTAATTCCGGTTGCGTATACATGTTTAGCTGATTTAGATTGGTAGCATTGACGCTAAACAGTAATTTATCGTTGATGTCGTATGATAGGATTTGGGCCGCTCCAATTGGAACAGCTTGATCGATGGTCAAGTATGAGTCAGCAGTCGCATTAGTGGATGGTTTAGTTGTATTGGTGGACTGCGCTGATACAAGGAATGATATGTAAGATATGTACAAGAGGAATACCCTGAGTATCTTGTTGGGTATCATGTGTGATATAGGTTGCTTTCGTTACGAAGATGCTGAAAACCGAGCAAAGGAAGCGGGTCTTAGCTCCGGTGGATTTTTTCCGTGCGAATGGTGTAAACACTTGCCAGCAAAGTGCTACAGAGATTTACACTGAAGAGAAAGTTTGGGCGTGTAGAAAGGAAGAAAGCGAGAAAGAACTCAAAAAAAAAAAAATGGCCTTGTCTGAATTGGTTTGCCTTGGGAACGTGTCTGGTTCTGTACCTCCAATCTGATAATGGGGGGAGCTGGAAATCAACTTTCAGACCCCCCAAAAGCCATTATCCGAGGAACGCGTGGTATCAGTAACACAGACCTCTTTGATCTTGTGGTATTTCCCGCCAATTTAGGACCACTGCCTCAAAGCTATGGTAATGTCCTACATTGATTGAGCTATACCCCAACAAGCGTTTGTCATTTAAACATTAGAATTTCCATCAACTAGAATGAAAAAGTGCAATATCTGCGTCGTCGACAAGGTGCACGGAGGTTAATGAACTGAACATCTCTCCATTCCCCCGCAAAAGTGGCTTTGTTTGTAAGAGGCTGGGATGGTAACAAGTGGAACCATGGAGCACATGGGTTTGACTGGAAAATCGTCCACCTTTTTTTTTTTTCCAAGTCGCACGATTTCCCATCTAAAAAAAAAAGGTATGTGTTCTGTTCTGTACATGGCTTTATTTTCAGTGTTCTTTCAGGCTAACTTACAAAGTTTAAAAGAATAGAAGTTTTCTATGGTTTGTCAGTGTCTTCTAACTAATGATGAATTATAGAGGTGAAAAATAAAAAATAAAAATTAGATTTTACGGGCGTCAAAGCCAATTCCGCAGTGGGGGCAATGAGCAATCTTTTGCTCTAACAAGGGAGAAAAGGTGGTATAAGGTGCTGGCGGAACATTTCGCCTATGTAATGGATTTGTGGCCGAATTAGAGGCAATCCTTTGCTCGTTGAGTGATCGTCGGCTGAGTGAGTTGACAGGACGATTGAGAAGAACAAGCTCATTGTCTTGTCTATCATGGAGATCTGCACTGTTGAGATCATCAATGTCTTTATGATTGTCGACGACAAAGCTATTCACTGTAGTAGATCGAACCACGTCTTCTTCGTGGACATGTCCAATATTGCCTCGCTGTATGGTACGTCGCGAGCTCAAGTGGGTTGCGGGTTCCTTTTCTTCTATGCTTTGTAGGAAACTCTTTCTCTTGGTAAATTGCGAAACGGAGGGCTTGGTCTTCAATTTGAATGGTCCAGATCCTTGTGAAGAGCAGCAGTCACTGTCATGACGCCAGAATTTCCACCATGAATGCTTCTCTCCACATGTACAGTTTCGTCGACTTCGGATGCGATCAAGTGTGTCTCCTGGTCGTCGACGAATAGTCTCTTGTCGATAAAGTTGAATGGCAGTGTAGATTTTGGGAAGGCAGAATATAGATACGCTAATAACAACACCAAAATCGATAGTCAATCCTATGATCATGAGGCGAGCCGTAGGATCTGTGACGAAGAATATCAAGGGAGCCAGTAGAATAGCACCGAATCCTACGGCATATGATGCAGCAATGACAAACTTGGATTCATTGTATTGTGTGGGTACTTTCCTGTATATGACATTGTTAGTAATCTAAAATTATCAAACAGGAGAAGAAAAATGATTTTGCATACCATGTTGCGATGGATAGAGCAACAGCGTAAACAATCAAAAGAAGATTGAATACAGCAATATAAATAAGAGCACCGATGTTTCCATACACACATTTAGCCTGCATGATACTCTGTCCAGTCTGTGGCTCTGTGTAAGTATCGTACATAACTGCTTGAGGGCCACCATCCACGCGAGCAAGAACAATAAGGCCAATAGCTTCGATTACCAAGATGGCAGCTAGTCGTTTGAGTAGATACCAATCGGTCAAGCGAAGAGCTACAAAGCCCTTGTTGTTGAAAATTTTGTAGACTCTGAGAATTTTGCAGAATAAACTACCAAACAGCAGAGCAAAACCAATGACAACCACTAGTATTACCAGCTCGCATTTTGCAGTAGTAGCAGGACCGGCGAGAAAGTATACGGTAGAGTAGATAAATAAGGATCCAAACAGTACGAGCTCGCAGAACATAAAACTCGCCCGTTTGACCACAGCTGTTCGTCTGTAAACGTACAATAGAACGGCATATACGAGAGAGATGATGGCGCATAACGATGTCAGACTAAGCATGGCAATGCTCTGTCTAGTGTCTATAACTGCATAGGCGCAAGGAACATAGATCGGCTTAGGTAGAGTTGGAGGACCTTTGCACGCTATACCCGAGGAGTTAGTCCATTCGTAAGAAACAACCAGATTTTGGGTTCCTGCCTGACATGAATCACCGTAGACTGGGTACCAATTTGAACTATTGCATTCGGGAGCTAAGATCTCCATCATGACACTGCACGCTTCGTCTATGGCCTGCGAGTTGGTAGCATTCTTTTCGACTACGTTGAGAAACAGTTGTCTATTTGCAAAAGGTTAGCTTGACTATACACTGAAGTAGGCAAACAGTGATCAAACTAAAGTGTACTCTGAGCTCACCTGAAGACATGCGAATTTTCAAAATCAGCAATTTGAGGAAATGTGATGTGAGGGTATTGCATTGGTACAGCGTGCGAGACTTGTTCTCTAGCGACAGTAAATGGAGATAGAGACCATGGAGGGTATGATGCCGACGTGTCATATGGGGGATACAAACCGTTTGCTTGATTGATAACTTTTGGGTAATAATTTGTGTGAGAGTCTATTTACAATCGCTTGTCGAGGTATTGTTGACATCTAGATACTTACTATTCAGGTATCTACAGATGTCAAGTTAGTACAGCTGAGCAATGAAAACTGAACATGAAAAACACGTCAATGAGCACTTACACTTGTTCCGGATCGATCATTTGTACGATCAGGTTCCATGCCATTTCAGTGTTGTTTGACGTAGAAGCCAAAGCTAATCCAGAGCCACCCAAGACTGCAATGAGTTTACGTTAGTTATCTTTCATTAAAGTTGCTGAACTGTAAGCATTGGAAACTTACATGAAGCGCTCTAGATATGCCAACAAAGATATGCCTACGTTGTTAGTGTCGTTCTCATTATGTATATGTGTTCTGCTATGATATTACTTACAGCAGGTAAATAACCAATTCCAATTTCACTTGTCTCAGTCGTATTTCCCCCTGTCAAAGTATCATTCATCCAACTAAGACAAAGTCAGCAAAGCAGAATTATTTAGCTTTTTTAAAATGAGGATATCTTACCTGCTCGAGTATTTAGTGTTGGCAGGGGTGTCTATGTTCATTCCAACGACGGAGCCGTCACCGTATTGACCGGTGAAGATGCTCAGATCTGACGGAGGCTCGTTGGTATATGGCTCCGCCAGCCATTTCGCCAAAGCAGGATTGCCCTCAGTAGTGTAGAAGTCCGGATTAGCAACTGTCGGGAATTTGCCGCCTATATCAGTCGGAGTCCATAGAGGACGAATAAAGTTATCCAATATGTCGTTGAAGATGGGAGATAACAGATTACTGAAAAGAAACAAAAGCATGTTACAATCAATATAATCCATGAAAAGCAAGCTACAATCGGTGGTTTCTTACCATTGACGATTTGTAGGGAACAGATCCAAGATGTTGCTTCTAGCAACCATAGTCATTAGTTTACTTTCTTCATCATACTCTCCATAAAATTGGTAACCATATCCAAGTCCTGAATTTCGAATATTCGTCGCATAATTGACAAATGTAGTCCAGTTCCTGTTATTGCACAATTCCGTATTAGAAAAAAGCGTAGTACTTGTATATCAATGGACTTTTGGTATGCTCACCAATTATTCCAGTATTGGACGCCCCAATCCCCTTCTGGAGGAGGCATGGTCATATTTAGAGTTCGAAAAGTGGTGCGATTGTAAAATAGCAGTCTCGTATCTGTGGTCAATGGCACCGCCCACCTATTTGAAACAGATTAGCGCACACAGAATTCTGTGAGTATGTAATTGTCATAATACATACCAAGAGTTGGTGTAATAATAATCATACAAGGTGTACTACAACAAACGGTCAATATTGTGATCATGCAATGCTATCACCGTAGTGGAGGTTGTCACCTACTTTGAGGAAAGAGTCCACCAACAGTGTATTATGTTGCTGAGTGTATTCATCCAAGTGCTTATCCAGAGGCAAAATTTCACCTTTAGAAGCTGTGGCAGAGATCTATATGGTAAAACAGTCAATTATGTATGTTGGAATGAGCGTAGGAATGTCCTTAAGGTCTTACAGCAGTAGTTCCTAATCGAATGTAAAAGCAGAGATAAATCAGTCAATATAACCGTCCAAACCATCAAACTTTCACTTGTAATACGTACCAACCACAACGATGTCGGGACTGGGATAATTGTTTTCCTGGCAAAACGTAGTATAATCATGTTGCCAGTCACCAACAATCAACCGAATTGAAGCCGTGTCCTTTTTGGAAGTTGGATCTCGGCCAAGAACCACAAAATCGTTCATGGCCAGCATGATGGCAGCGAGAATTGTGACAGTGCCAGGACCACCATATGGTGAATAAAACCCGATTTCAGTCGGCCCTTTTCCGATCATCAAATATCCAACTTGGTTCAAGAGAGGATAATGCTCTACATCGTAGTTCTTCAAATCGGTAGCATTGACAGAATATAAGAAGGTGTTGTTTGCTGAATATGCTTGAATAGACGATAATCCTGGTGGAATATAAGAGTCGATAGTTGTGAACGTTGTATTTGTAGCTACAACCTGTGAGCTTGTGGTATTGGTTGTTGTTTGAGCTAGAGCAAGCACTGCGTAGAGTGTGCATAACACGTATAGAGTCTTCGTTGAGAACGATAGTCGCATTATGTATTAATTTATGATAGTTTGAGAGAGGGATATATAAGAGAGGTAGAACCAGCAACCATCACCGGGTATTTGGAGGGGATTCTTCAAGTACCCACTTTTATGGGAAAACGAGGTGAGTGACAAACAAGCAAAAAAAAAAAAAGACGAAGGAAAAAAGGCCGGGTACAAAACGATTGATGTTGCACACACTCCCATTGGCAGTCCGTTGGGGGGAGAGAGCATTTTGGGGTGCCTGAACAAAGGTGTGGGGAAAGTTACATGTATGGATATGACAACGTGATGTGGATAAAAAGTCTAATAAGCAGTTCAACCACTGATCATTTCTAACCACTAACTGCCGAAGATACTTTCCATTTTCACTTGCTTCTCCGCTTTTATTTTCAATTTCGATAATCCGATCAAACGATCGAGGTTCTGTGAAAGACTATTCATGAAGGCGATGGATTCCCGGTTGTACTAAAACAACTACTGATTATGTACTCTCCACTGTGCTCAAAAAAAAAATTTGGCCAGATATAGACATGGAAAGTATCCGGTTAGGTTTTTTTTTCCGCGGCATCCAAATCTGCTGGGTGCTTCCATGGATTCGCAACGACTAGTAGTGAACGCATTCGCCATCACTTACCCCACAACGCACATACCTCTACATTCATTTACGGTTTCATCATTCGCCGAATTTTTCTTGTTGTACAATCGAAATTTAGAGGATTTGCTTGCTTGAAGATCTGTACGGCGCTCCTAAAAACCTTATGGTAGTATGGAAAGGACCACAGTACACGAAGGGTTACAAATTCCTAGCGGGCGACACAATTTACATTATTACGCTTTCGCACATCAAGGCGCTTTTCCCTCGTATGACCTAGTGCCAAAAAAATGTTATTTTGCGTGGAGTGGCTCGAAGCATCTTGACTTTGGTGGTCAACAGCTGACTTCTGGACGATTTAAGTATTGTGAAGGCGTCCTCTCCGCAAAGGAAAATTGCCCCGCCAACTTTTGCCTATCCCATCGATACTGTACTTCGCGGCAATTAAAAATCGTTCTACAGATCCCAGGTTCAAGCCAGATAACATCAGTGGTTAGTCCCGACGTATATTCTCCTTACCATTCCATTTGTTTCTCACCATCAACCATTAATGCCGAAGTAACCTTTAAACATGATTTTTTGGACCCGGTGATAGGTCGGGCACATTAGCTTACATGAAACTTCGATCCGGGTAATGTGAGCATGTTTTATGTGAGCGAGAGCTGACGATGGCGTCAACCACCTGTGCATAGAAAATTTCCCGGTAAAAGATGTATGCATTATAGGAGCGAGGGAAGCGATTTACATCAAGCCACAATTGTAAACCTGGTCTTCGTAAATTCTAGAAAGCTCAGACTTAGAATTACGGATGCGGATATGTTTTCAGCGCTTAGGTAACCAGTCTGAGTCCATAAAGCTGATCACCATAGGAACATCGATATGGTGCATGTTGGCAGAACAGGACAGTTGTAAGACTTCTCCAATTTTGCCAAGAGATGTATTAAAAAGACGAAGTACTGTTTGTACCATGATCTTTTTTTTTCGGTTATTACCCATTGTACGTGAAAAATTTGCTATAGATGACTATGGGGCAGAGGATAGGGAGAGAGGGGTAAGGTGTACATATTAAAATGTTATATAACAACTACGCTACGATAGGTCTTCCCCACATTGGAGGTAAGATACCTTTGCTGTAGGAATAGTACATAGCATGCTGGCTGCGTACAAGATGCTGCAAGAAAATAAAATATTTGATGAGTGGTGCTGCAAATGCACTGTTACGCATTGATTGATACTCACAGGGCGTCTCAGCAGTTGATCGAACATGCCAATGAAAGAAAGAAGTAGAGTAGCAGCAAGCATAACATACACTTGCCACGTCAAATAATACTCGCATGCTACAAATGTGTGTGTGTGTGTGTGTCAGATTAAAATAGAATGGTAGTTCCGTTTCATGCCATTCTCACTTACGATGGTTGGGATTAGCATCCAATGTGCACATAGGACCGTAGGTGAATCCCGTGTGGACGAATATGTCCAGGCCCAGCATGAAGATGTACGCGCCAGCGAAGGCAGCACCAAGAGCCGGAGCGAACCATAGCACTGGCGTAACGCAGAGACCTGCCAGCACCATCAAGCTGAGGAATAAGGCTCTACCCCATGACGTACTAATAAGAAGACCGTTCTTCCATCCAAGCAACCACAGTCCAAAGGCGAGAGCGCCAAGGGCACTCAGGACCATAAGGAACAGATGGAATGTGCAGCTAATGATCAGTCCGCCTATGGCGCCTATTACGAAACACACCACAAGGTAAATAGTCCACCTGTACGTGCCATATGTTCTTGCAGGTTCAAAATTGGTCAGAACAACCCAGCTGATCAAAGCCATGGTAATAAAACCAGCGATAAAGCGACTATTGATGCCAGCGTCCGTTTCGTGATATCCACGTAGTAGAAGAATCAGGCCAATCAACAGGAGTGCTACTCCCAGTAGCACGCCATGTACAGTCAAGAGATATCCATCCTCTTTTGAAATTCAACAATAATAAAGAACAAATGTTAACCGAGATTACATCGTGGTCCTTTATGTCGTCAAACGGTTTTTTTTTTCTTACTTCTAGATATAGCTTTGTCAGGTAGGATGATCGTTCCGCAGCAGTGGTAAGGTGTGTCAAAGTCGTAGGTTCCATCGTTCGATGGATCTGATCCTTTAGCATCGGTAACGCTGACCAAGATAGACAGAATACCGCAGAAAATGAAGGCGAATGATTGGAGTAACCTTCCAATCTGTGGCACGACGGAGGAGGTGGTGTTCTTTCGTTTCATTGATGTCAAGAACTGAGTGAATTTTTAGCGACCGAAGCGGTTTAACTTTTCAACAAGGTATTTGTCGATGGAGGTGGTGCTATGTAGACAAAAGAAAAAGAAAGAGGATCTCGGCATCTGCCTCAAACGCCGAAGTACATGAGCCAGTTTTTTGTTGACCATCGTATCCTAATCCGGATGGCCGACTGATCTGGAGGACTCTGAAAGAATTATTTTGGTTATTACCGACGTCAATTTTTTTTTTTTCATTTTGGACAATCAGTGACGCCTCCATTGAAAGAGTCCTTGGCGACAAATATGGTTCTTTGAGAACAAATAGGCAAAATAACTTTGGTCTTCCATGAAGTAAAGACGTAATAAGTTTGGTGGCTCCACCTTTTTGTTTACCAAACGACTCAGATGATCTTGTGGTGACCATGCGCGTAGTTGAAGGGCCCTTTTTTCCCTTGCTGTTTCAACGACGGTCACTTCTTTAACTTGTAAAAATCGCTAGCAAAAACGAACCACACTCTTTCTCCAACTTTCTTATATTTTGTCAATGTGTAAACTGCAAGTTCTACAGTGATGTATTTTATTGATATCCAACAACCATCCTCGTCCACCTAGTTCCAAATGAGGTACTGTAGCAAAAAGTAAAACAAACGCAAGTCAGCCATAACATTACCACATCACCAATGCTCAAGCCCAAAAACATTATGCGTATTTTTACCTTTGGCGTACTGGAGAATTTCTGGTATCCTTTCACAACCTTGTTTACAGCCTCCAAGAAATCCTTTTCGGTAGCAAGCTGTCACGTAATGCTGAGCACTTAGTAAACCATAATGGTAATATGCCGAATGGAAACATCGTTACGTACCTTTCTCCTTGCGCGGATAGCGAACATACCAGCCTCCGTGCAGACACTTCGTAGTTCTGCACCAGTTGTGTTAGGACAAAGTCGCGCCAAAAGTTCATAACGTATATCTCGTTCAACGTTCATGCTCTTGCAGTGAATCTTCAGAATATGAGCTCGGCCCTACAACAAGCAGAAACAAAGTTTTAGATAATGTGTTACGTTGGGGGCCAAGGGCGGCGCCCGTTGACAACATCCCAGCCATTATGCGAAACGTTTCATTTACCTTAAGGTCTGGGAGAGAGAATTCAACCTTACGATCTAATCGACCAGGTCTCAACAATGCTGGATCCAAAGTATCAGGACGATTTGTTGCCATAAGAACCTTGATATTACCACGCGGGTCGAAGCCATCAAGTTGATTGATCAATTCCAACATGGTTCTTTGTACTTCATTATCACCACCAGCTCCATCGTCGAAACGAGCACCTCCAATAGCGTCGACTTCGTCAAAGAATATAATACACGCCTTCTTGGTACGGGCCATTTCAAACAGTTCACGAACCATACGAGCACCTTCACCAACATACTTTTGAACGAGTTCAGAGCCAATAACGCGAATGAAAGTTGCATCAGTTCGATTAGCCACAGCACGAGCGCACAGGGTTTTACCAGTTCCGGGAGGTCCATACAACAAAACTCCCTTTGGTGGGTCGATACCGAGATTGACGAATCGTTCGGGTGATAAGAGTGGGAGTTCAACAACTTCTCGTAGCTTTTCGATTTGTTCTTTGCAACCACCAACGTCCTTGTATGTGACATCTGGCTTTTCTTCTACTTGCATCATGGTGACTGATGGATCAATCTTTGGTGGTAGAGGAATTTGTATCTGATATTTCGTTCGATCGACGCTACATAATGGAATATTGCATTAGCTCAATTGTCGCTTCATTCGTCAGCTGTGATTAAGGTCACTTACCCAACTCGCATGCCTTCCTCAATGTCAGTAGGAGATACTCGTTCTCCGAGTTCAACAACGAATTTGGCAATCTGCTTTACATTAATAACATATTTCGAAGCCTCGTCGTCGGTACTCTGTATGATTTTTGTACAACGCGCAACTTGCAAAGGTTGCTCTTCTTGCATTCTCTGTTTATCTGCAGGAATATCCCATAGATTTGGCGCGGCAAGTCCAGTGTCGGATTCCTTGACACCAATCTTTTCACTGACTCGTTTTTGTGTATCTTTGATATCTTGCTCGATTTTCTTGAGTTCTGATGCGTACGGTCCTTGACCCTGTGAACAGTTGAATCAGTCCACATCGTTCATTTGCTAAGGTGAGTTGCTTAATGTACAAACGAGAAATGCAGCTTACATATGTCTTCAATAGCTGAATATCTCCTTCATCGAGAGCTATTATGGGATAGAAAATGGCTTAGTGAGACGTCCCAAGCTATGAAAAATGCACGCAATTCGTTGCACTTACCGACAATCTTCTCGTCTTCCTTCTCATCGTCAACGGTTTTGTCGTCTATTATCAATGACAGGAACATTAGAAACACTCTTCGAATAACACCTATCCATTTATCTTCACTGTTCGACAGGAATGCTTACACTTTTCCCAATTCTCCTTTGGCGGCATAGTCTTTGTAATAGCGAGGTATCAAACGTTCAGGACAGTCAAGTTTCGTTGCGCGTTAACAAAACGTCACCCGCATTTACCATAAACGTGACGTAGGAGATTTTTTAGATTTTGTGACAAAATATTATTTTTGAAAAGAAGCTTTTAACCAATCACAGTCAAACATACCCAAATTATCGATATGTGGATAGCACAGGCATAATCTGTCTGGCAATCACTGATACTAACGATTGGCAGTGATAATACCGAAGTAGATTGAAAACTCATCTTATATATATTTGTGGGACATGGTTTCTTAGGCAGATAATTGCGTCAACAATTCGGCGTGCTAAATGGTAGTATATCGTATCAACACTGTTTCAAACAATCTTTATCAGCAGCTATATAATGATTACTTTTTTCATCGCTTGATGATACGTTGAAGAGATGCCATATATCTATTGATACGCATGTCCGACTTACAGCGTCTTGCAAAGTATGTAGGCGAATATGAAACTTGCGGACCATAAATTTTTGTTCTGGTTAGTAGAGCGCTTGGAGGTAACGGATGTAACTCTATGGCAGCTGCAGGATAAAATTGTATAATCAAGAAGACTTTAATGCAACTTTAATGGAACATAGGGAAAGACTAGTCTGCGCGATTTCGCTTCTGTTGCTTGCTCAGTTTATACTGGGCCAATGGATTAAGTACTTGACGAAAATCAACTATAATGTTCTCTTTTTCATCATCAGACTTGAGTAGCTTTTCAAGGTCTTTGATAATTTTTGGCTCCTGATGAAAGTAGGCATATGCTGATAAGTTAAGAATGGAAAAGCATGACTTTCTGATGAAAAGCCCATATCTTACTTCATTTTGTATCCACTTCTGTAAGCTTTCTTCGTCTTCTACTTCGTAATATATATAAAAGGTGCGATGAAGCTTGTCATGCTTTTCGTAGCCGCGATCTTCGTCAGGATCACATACGTACACTGTGGCGCGCTTGAACCCTCGAACTGCCTTCATGTTGCTGGCGTGCGCGTCGATGAAATCGATGAAGTCTTCTTCATACGCTATAATAAGAACCATATCGTTATATAGGGTGGGTTTAGCAGTCCGCGGGGTAAACCTTCCTTTGTACTTTGACAGATTGCCATAACTCGATTGAAACACTTACGCAATGAAACGATGAAAGCCACTTGATAAATGATGGGTAGTAAATCTGTCATGAGGTGAACAAGGTGGTGAGGTCTTAGGCAGTGCGGCTGAAATTGAGGACTGACGTGAGAAACCAAAGCATTAAATTTATGGCATGATTCATTTTTTATTAGCGAACTACTAGCCAAACTTTTTATTTGTGTTATTTGGAACGCAATAATATCCATCCTATATGGCAAGCGGCCCAAAGCCCATTTACTATTGGTACGTATGGAAGAAGGCAGAACCAGACTTGAGTAAGGTCTAGTAGAGTATGCTTGAGCTGGATGGGTACCTCTAAACTACGATAGACTGTATCATCACGTTCTGCGCGGACCACCTTAACATCACCGGTATCCTCATCAACCACTCGCTCCATCTTGATCTTGCTGCTGGTCTTCAACTCTTCACCTGGGAAGGCCCCTACGCGGTAGAATTCTGCCAATAATTCATCTTTCTCAGCCCATCGGTCTCTCAACCAAGTCGCGTATGCTTCCTCTTCAGTAGGAATGTCAGAAACTAAATATCGTCGCAAATGTACATGTATCTCCTTGGGATATCGATTGAGGAAAAATATGCCTCGAAGAGTATACACGTCTTCTGGGATGTCACCAGACTTTAAACCACTGTAGCCAATTGAACAATCATATATGTACTTTACAGAGTTTCCAAGGGTATTGGTGCAAATTCGAAGACCAGTTGAACGCGGTAAAAGTAAGTGTTTGGGGTCGTTCTAGAAAGAAAAAAAAGTTTAGAGCTGGAAAAAGGGTAGAGAGAAAGGAGGCATTCAGCTAACTCACGTAACCAAACTTCTCAGCAAAGTCTTTAGAGATTTTGCGAGTTTTCTTGGATACGACTACAGTTTAGGTAGTTTGAAGGATTAATAAAAAAAAATGATGCGTCAGTGCGGTCATGTTTGAACATCTTCGTACCTGTGCCCTCTGGGTAAATCAGTAACCACATTGGTGTCTCTACGTTCTTTTTTGCTCTCTCAAGATTATTGACCATATTGGCTTGGTCCTCATTAAGTTTTCTCTTCATAAATATAAAATCAAATATGAGCATGCCCTGTATTCACAATGCGGTTAGAAAACGGCTTTGATTGCGATAAACCCGAGTAAAATCCCCCAAAAAATTTTCATACCCTAAGAACATTGATTTAGTTACATGTCATACAGCAACACAGTGTCGATTCATTGATGTTGCACTCACCATCCTGCCAATGGCACCTTTCTCAAGCTATCTTTCAAAATAATTTTCATTGACCCATGAGCATTTGCAAGATGAGCCAGACACCAAACGTATACCCAGTCAGCGTATATCTGCGGGGATACATGAGATACATTGTAGAAATCACATTCATTCGAGAACCATACGTACCTGATGGTTTGAAATAAGTATAAGCCGTGGTGGAAATGCAAGCGTATCGATGGTGCCGTCGCTCTTTCTACGTATCATTTCTTCAATGCCGATATCAGTGGTAGTACCGTCCGACTTCACCCAAGACGTACAACTCTTATCGATGGTGATGATAAAGTTTCCAGGAGCAAAGTACTGTATCATGAACACCAGGTGCTGAGACCAAAGCTCCATAAGGTGAGCCAAGTAAACGCTAGCCCACTTTGCGCTCAGTGGCCGAATGAGAAAGGACAAGAATTCAGCAAAGGCGACGCAAGTGGTCTGGAACCCCATGGCTGCTCCAAGAAAAACGGCTGTTAGTAATGCCCTCGGAGTCCATTCAGAAGGTGGCATTATGAAAGGTAGAATGGAGCTCAACCGAAAGAGTTCCCAGCCGGTTATTATTGCTTTGCCCGGTCTGTTGGCCTGTCAGGTGTGTCTGAACAGCCATTAGCGGGACCGAGTTTCGTACTCAGAAACAAAGGAAAAAAAAAAAGTTTAACAAAAGCCTTTTCATTATTTTTTTTTTTGGTCTGTTCTTGGACAATTGTTAGTTGAAAAATGGTAAGTGGATCAGAAATTCTGGAAAGACATTAACATACCAGTAGCTAACGGCAAGTTGGACAGCCAAACAACAAAAGACACACGTTAAAGACCATCAAAAACCGGGACTCGATGCATCCATCGTCCCGAAAGGCATTTCAGCTTACTAGAGTAGTCATGCGCAATGACCGTCTGGAGCAGAGAGCAAGATCAAAGGATTCCATTGGAAATCCCAAAAGTATGTTTTGATGATATGATTATCTTCACTTTTGATGGCTGAATTTAACATGATTTTTAGTTGATCGCTGGTTATGGTTCAAGTTTGCACTTGACGACTCCTTGCCTTGTGCGAATAGCGAAGAACTTCACAGCTTGATTGACATGTAAGTTAGATCCCACTATAGAAAAAAAATTGAATTGACTACTGATCCGCAATTTCTTCCGCATCATTGCGCACCATAGGTATCTGAGCAGAAATGATGAAGAATTGGAAAAGCTCCAGTCGCTCCGAAAAGATTCAAAGCGACCCAAGAGCAGTAGACAGGATATGTTGGAGGCTCTGGTCAAAAGAGAACATGATGAGTATAGCAAAGGTTTCGGTAAGTAGTGGTGTTCAACAAAGTCGACTGATATAGGTTTGCCCATACTAAACAACGTCATGGTCCATAGAACTCCCAGACCTCCAAAATCCCAAAAATGTGAAGATACTTAGAGCCTGGGATGGCGACAAGAACAGCATGGCGCGAATAAAGACGAAAACAGTCCAGAATCCGTCGGCAATACCTCTTGCGCCTACTGCAGCCTCTACAACAAACAAAGACGTTATGGACATCACTAAATAGATTTAGAAACACCAATTGTATATTAGTCTACCACTGCAATCAATAACTATCATTTTCTCTAGCGGAAATAACGCTATTCACTGGAATTAGTCATTTTAAAAGGTTTTTTGGGTATGTTTGAATAAGTGCAGACAGAGAAATCCTAACAATATCGTGCGTTTATACGAAGTACAGAATTGTTGGTCCCATGCCCAATTTTTTTTGGGGGTTCTCCACAATGATCTTTATGTCTTGTAGACAAATCGTTACAAATAGAAGGCATGAGAATCGTAGAGGATAATGTTGAACAGCGTTAAGAATGTTTAGGTATACTTTGGCTGTATTAAGGCTAGATTTCTTGTACCTGCCAGCAATCTGTAGTGCTACCCGAAGAGTTTCGTCGAGCACGCGAAGTGCGACTCGGGACCCTTTTCATGATAGAAATTATTCTTGTACGACAAGCAAGGACAACATCACTGTCATGACAAACGAGCTGCAATAGAGCATTAAATGATGCTCCACCGCAGTCACTTCATGGTAGGGTAAGGCCGAAGTCAGATCTTTATTTTTCCTGTAAATGCGTGCCAGATCGTCCTCGCACACCGACGATCCTACCGTGATGGCTCAAGGAAAAAATTAGTAACGAGAACATGCGAAAAGGAGGGGCAAAAAAAATTTTGAGCGATGGGCGTTTGACGTTACGGTCGTATGAAGTTCTTTTTTCTCATCCGATTATCGGATCTGGACCAAGCACAGGCGAGAACTTCTCAAAATGGGCATGTCACTCACTCATGTTTTTAAAAATGTCAAATGCATGGGCTGCGTGAATACTATCCTCAAAGTCGCTGAACATGACAAAGACGTTGACTGGCTTCGTGATTTTAAATTTTCAAAGAATAAAGAAGAGAAAAAAAAAGCCATGACTGGATACGAGGACTGGTTTACGCATGATCATCCGAATCTTGTTGATAATTTCCGTACTCTGACGTTTGTACAATGAGATAGTGCCCTGACAACATTTCGATATTCAAATGAAGAGATGCCGGGCAGGAAAGCAAAAAAAGTTAGGACAGCGCCAGCACACACACAGAGTGATCCCGCGTCCAGCCACTAAGGCCATTTTTTTCGGTTTCATTTTCGATCACTGATTCGGTATACCCCTTTAAGGACAGGTGGATGGCATCGCAAAGCTTTTATAAAGGACCGGTTTGTGACAAACTGTCATCGTCTCTCTCCCAAAACATAACCGAGTTTCTTTCGTCCCTTGGCTCTATCGTCAATTTCAATCATACACTCTTCATCGAAATGCTCAAACCGGCACTGAGTACTTATCTGGACACTGAAAGCTCTGGCAGCTCTTCTTTGTATTCAAGTACCTTGTCTTTGCATAGACCTAATTCGTCAGCCCTTCGGCCGTTAACACCCCTGACGACCGAAAATTTGCATTACCACTCCCGATACACTGCTGAGGAATCGAGTCCCGAAGAACTCGTTAGGAGATTTCAAGCGTCGTTGGACCGGGAGAAAATGATCTCCCCCACGTCCTCGACGTTTAGACGATCGAAACGATCAAGAAGTAGCATGAGCCAAGATACGTTCATTGAAACTCCACAATATTCAATGTTCCCATATCACAATGATTCATTCATGCTACCTACAACACCTCGCTCATCGTCCAATTCAACAAGATCTCCATGGGCAAGTAGTACGGTGGTAGGAGAGATGTCATTCGAGACAACTCGGGCTCGAGCTGCAGCACTAGGCGCAGATCGTCCCGCCACCAAAAGCGACCCCTCTCTTCTTCTTTTGACAAGCAAGTCACATCATACTGCTGCTTTTAGCGCTAATACAAAGCGAGCATCATTGCCCCATGATTCAGAGCTAAAGCTACTATACACCGAGGCTCGTCGGCCATCGAAACTGTCCGTCACCATCTCAAAACTGCTGCAATGGCTTACCCCTGCCGGGGTAAAAACACGCAAAGATTTACGCAGGCGTACATCTCGAAGTTGGCATATCCGTATGGAAGATTGATCGCAACAAGTTCCAACGCAATCCGACCTCCTTGCATCAATGCACTCCTTACAATACCACGAGTAGAGAGTATCTCTGCGTGCATACATTTACTGACCGTCCGTTAATGTTTAATTGATTCGATCGCACAGGATGCAATCGACGTCTTATCATGATTTTGTCACAATTCTGACTCTCCCACATCTTTATCTTTCTTTTTGGGTAATTATGGTGCTTTTGCGCCTATGGTCGTGTTCATATCTCTTCTGGCTTTTCTTGGTTTCTTTTTTGTATATTTTTTCTTTTCTTTTTGGAAATGAGTATTTTTGCGAAATAAAATAAATTCAAGCTGCATTATTCTAACCTGATGGATGAATTTCTCAAGCTTTTGCTATCGTAAGGGCAGGATGAGTGGAAAAGTAAACAGTGTGTTTTTTTTTTTATTTTTCGAAGAAAAAACTGAAACTCTAAGGCCAAGGAGATGAACCTTTAGGAAAGTTCAATCTTCCATCCGTTCTCGGTAATGAGGACGGCAGGATCTCTAACAACGATCTTTCCACTCTTTGTTTCTTCGATTTGGAGTTGACGTGACCCAGCGGCATCGGTAGCTACGGCCTTGGTGGCTGTAACTTGACCGAGAATCACCAAACGTTCAACACGTACAGAGGCAATGGTGGATGCAAACTGTGAGCCGGAGTGAGCGATACTGTAAGAAAGAACGCCGTTTTCGAAGTGGAATTGACCTTTCAAAAATTCCGCCTTTGCGTAAGCATATGTTTCTCCATCATCAAGGTACAAGCTACCATTGGCTTCACCCTAAAAACAACAATGAAGTCAGTATGAGGCGAAGAAAGAAAAATTTCGGAAATCAACGATCCTAACCTGCTTATCTAAGGCAATGACCAGGGTGAAGGGGTCAAGGGTCATGGCATGAGAGCTGCGACGTAGGCGTTCTCGACGAGGAACGATGTAACCACCGCGATAGAATACCGGAACAACATCCAGCGGCGCGGATACCACTTGGGATCCCTGGCCATGAACAAGGTTGTGTGTATGCAGATCATACCAAATGTCGCTAGGTGGGAAGTAAACATTCGTCTGCGTAGCGCCTTCTTCGGTGACGGGCTTTACCAGGATACCGCTTCCAATCAAATACTGGTCTTCCATAGCAAATACATTTTCATCCTCAGGGTATTCAACCATCAAGGGTCTCATGATGGGTACACCAGTCTCGTGGGCTTCTTGGAAGGTATTATACCAATAAGGCAACAGCGCGTATCTCTCCCTAACAACGCTTCGAATCATGGATGTGTAAGGATCTCCAAACAACCAGGGCTCTCGGCGTTTTGTATCGATATGGGCATGGGCTCTGAAGAAAGGTTGGAAAGCTCCGGCTTGGTACCATCGGACCAACAGCTCAGTGGATGGATTGTTGAAAAATCCACCAACATCGGCTCCTGCAAACGGAATACCTGAGACACCGATGGTCAGGATCATAGGCATAGATGCTTGAAGAGCATCCCATTGGGCCATATTATCACCCGTCCAGATAGAGCCGAAACGCTGAGTACCAGCATAGAATGCTCTTGACAAGACAAATGGTCGCTTGGGCACATTGGTGCGTTGTTCAAGACCTTGTGCAGTTGATCCGTGCTATTACAAGAACATGAGTCAAAGATCAATATGAAAGCACGGTTACAATGTATGGATCATAACTTACGTAGATTTGTCCATAAACGTTGTGAAGGACACGATGCTCCCAACCTCCATTGTGAACCATATCCTTGGGCATAGTAATTTCGGGACCATTGAAGACGGAAGGCTCATTCATGTCGTTCCAAACAAACAGAGCTTCAGTGGAGCCCTCGTAGTTGTCAAGCTTGAACTTATCAGCCCACCATTTGCGAGACTCGGCATTGGTATAGTCAACCCAGGAAGACTGTCCAGGCCAGCACCAGCCTTCATAATCGTCGCCTGATGGCTGCTTGACGAACAAACTCTTGTCCTTGGCTTCCTTGCAGACGTAGTAGTTGTCATCCCTCTTGATGTGGGGATCGATAATGGTAACAAGCTAGAGCAAGCATTAGTCACAAGTCAACGGCAAAGATTCAATGTATCCTGAAATATCTTACTTTGCGACCCTTTTGGTCCAGTTCCTTCTGCATCTTGATGGGATCAGGGAATTTACCACTGTCCCAAGTGAAGTAGCGTTTGCCATCGTTGTGTTCGATGTCGAGCCAAATTACGTCATATGGTATATCATGGTGATCAAATTGACTGTCAACTTCGTGCACGTCGTTTTGGTTGATGTAGTTCCAACGACATTGGTGGTAGGCAATAGCAAAGTTTTGTGGCATGGCAGGCTGACCAGTCAAACGAGTATATTGACGGAAAATATCTTTGCTGCTAGGACCAAAGAACACGAAAATATCAAGAATGCCAGCTTCCGAGATCCAATGAGTCTTTGTGCTCTTCTTGTTGGAAGAGGGTTTGACAAGGTTGAGCACCTTTTGAACGGCAGTCTGTGAGAAGGGTTAAATATGACATAGCCAGCAAGAGTATTGTGCCAGTTGCTTTTTTTAAAGAAAACACTTACACCTTCAGCTTGTTCGGTTGTCTTCACGATATCGATCCAGGTTTCTGAGGGGTTCATCCAAAAAACACCAACAGATTCGTTCTTGCGATGAGCCATCATGAAAGGTACGGATCCATAAAGAGCAGCAGGGCTGTCCATTTCATATTCAAACACATCAGCATTGTAAAGTCTGTAGGGTTCTTCGTATGCACCTTCACCACCACGAGTTTCCTTCAGAGAGAAGGTACTTGCGTGTTCCTAATGCAGAAATTAAAAATATTGTAGATTGTCAGAATTTAGGCCGGCGCGTCCAAGGACTGCAAACATAAAGAAACAGCACTGAAGAATCCAACTTACGGGAATACCATAAACATGGCTAAATCCGTTGAAGGATATATCCATACCAATAGATTCAGGGCCACGAGGCTTTGAATCAGTCCAAGTCTTGAAGGTTTCCTCCCAAAGATCTTTTTCCTCAGGAGCCTCAACCTCCTCTTCAGTTCCATCCTCCTTCTTTTGCTTCACCATCTTGGGCTTATGGGATTCCTTCGTACGCAAGTGCTCAAAGTTGAAGAAACCGCGGTCATTCAAAGTAATAACCGGCTCGTCTTTGACGTAGAACTCAATAACGAGAGGAGAGGGCGTGACGACGATTTTGCGTTCGGCATCAAGGGCGATCTTGACGACGCCGTCGGTGTTCTTTCCACTCTGGAATGGTTTGATTGGCTTCGCCTTGTCTACCAGTGTAAACTGTTCGTGATCTCTGTATCTAGGGAGAATTGGAGATTTTTCATCCATGCGGACTCGAACCGTGTTATCAACCAGCACTTGCAACTCCAAAACCAGAACGTTGTTTGTTTGGGTATTTTGAACATCGGCTGTCATGTAGTTGTTTGAAAATCGAATACTGCCTTTCACCAAAGTGTAAGGAGAGGTCCAATGAGCATCTGCATTGACCGAATCCGCCAAAGCACGGTTTCGTCTACAGAAGGCTGACTGCGAGCATGTTTTGAAGTCTTCTTTTTTCACTGCTTCGGATAACACGAAGAGTGTTAGAACCGCCAAGCATGCCAATGCCCACGTTCGCAAAGGCATGGTAATGATATTGAGAACGGAATCTTAAAGCTACAGTACGTGGCAACCAATTTCAAGTGACAGTCGAGGAACTAGCAAATTTGAGCCAATGAGGAGTCGGCACTCGGAGTCCAATCGACATCGAGTCTGCTATTCTGTAACACAATGGTAGTTATAGCGTAGAAGACATCGATTACTTCCAAGTGATCACATATTGTAGCGTGTTTGGGTTTTGAGGTAAAAAACTCTGGCGACCTTTCCTTCAGTACCGGGAAAGAAAAATCTACCAACCGACAGAGCAAACCACCTTCAAGCTCCGAGAGAAGACAATTATTTGGCCTGTTGAATATTTTTTTATTTTATAGCAACAACTCCATCAACGAAGTACAAACAGTACATAACCACCATGAATAGAAGATTGGACCAACTGCCTTTAGTTGACCATAAGGTCGATCCTCGACTTGAAGATCGGTATCGCAGAAGATTGCATAGTCCACAATCACTAGCACCTAACATGCGATCGAGAAGAATTCAAATTGGTGCCATTGGCATTTCCGCTGGTAAGTTGACGACAAGGTCCAGCTCTACCCAAGACACTGTTCGCCATTGTCTTCAAAATCTAATTGAAACCCCTCCCCCCTTCTTTTTTACCAGTCCTTACAACCTACATTGTCTTGTTTGCTGATTTTGGCACAGAAAAGCATTGTTTCTCACCTGTAAGTACGCAGACGAAAACTTCCTTTTTGACTGAAGGCATTCATTTGACCAACCTTGTATTTAGATAAGACGATGGTTCAATGTTAAGAAACATAGTTTTTGGAGTCTTTCAGAAAGAGAACAGAACGATCTTAAGGAACAGGGGAGACTGTAGAATTCGCCGCGGCTGGATATCGTTCACATATTCTTCATAGACATACCTCATCTTCGTGCAATGTGCACCTGCCTCTGTAATTTAGAGAGAACAAAAGACACACTGTCCTTTGCATATTGTATATATACATGTTACCCTCACCATAAAATAAGTTGCTTTCTATCGATCAAATCAAGTGTCGTGCGCAAAAGGTCTCAGAACCACAATGATGAAAGTGACTTTTTGATACATTTCGGTCTCAATCCCATGAAAACGGACTTTTTTTCAGGAAAAAAATTATTGTGTAATTTTGACGGCTTGCCTCTCAACCATGTCACTCACTGATAGGATCAATAATAGAGTGGCTAATTCAGCATTTGGCCGACACTTCCAGCTCGAAGGATCTGGTGCAAAGAAGGAGCGTCTAAACTCCAAGTTCTTGACAGAGCTTCGTGGTGGATTAGCTACCTTTGTTGCCATGGTAAGTATACACCATCGTATATAATTCATTGATGGCATACCAATGTTCACGTACTTTCTTTGCTTAGGCTTATATTATATCTGTCAATTCGACAATCATTGCCGATTCAGGTAGGACTAACATTTGAGCCCACTCCAAGCGATCGTAAACCATTGTATTAATATATGAGTCCATAGGCGGTCCATGCATATGCAGTCCGCCAGAAGGGGCAACTGGAAACGCTGCACTATGTGTAGGCGACCCTGACTACGAAGCTTGCAAACTCATCGTGCGACAAGATTTGATTACTGCCACTTGCGCCATTGCGTGTCTGGCATCTGCCCTCATGGGCACATTTGCTAATTTGCCAATGGGAATGGCACCTGGGTGAGTTTCAGTTCCATAAACGAGTTACATGCTGATTGGGACATGTTCGATTATAACAGTGATTTTTTCTTTTTAGAATGGGTTTGAACGCATATTTTGCTTATACCGTTGTTGGGTAGGTATAATGCCGAATTGAACGCCACCTGTCAAAAGAAAAAAAATTTCTGATTCCTTAATGCTTTGAATTTTTAGCTTCAACGGTAGTGGCAGTACATCCTACGAAGTGGCCATTTCGGCTGTATTTATTGAGGTGAGATTGAATAGTGTTTAAACGTCTAGCATTGTCCCTTAAGTTGATCATTTGGTATTTACATATTGTCATTTTGTGAAGGGTCTCATCTTTTTGTTCATGTCGGTGTTCGGAATCCGACAATACCTGGCCCGACTTATTCCTGTTAGTATAAAAATTGCTACCGGTGCTGGTATTGGCTTATATTTGTGCTTTATTGGCCTCCAAACTTCTGCTGGAATCGGACTCATCACTGCCGATGCATCTACTCTTGTCACTCTTGGTACGTTTGCTCATACTACTTTTGCTGTCAGCCAATCTGGCTAACTGTTAAATTCATTGTCCAACTAGGTGGCTGCGATAGTCAGTATAAAGACGAGGTAGGTACAATCAACCATACATTTATAGAATACATCATATCATTAATCTTTTATCATTGCTTATTAGAACGGCGTTTGCTTAGCACATCATATGGAGTCTGGTAGAACGTGGCTGGGTATCATGGTAAGTCCCTGGAATGCAGATGAATGAAGCGAACTTGGTAAGCTAAATCATAACATTATTAAGGGCATATATTTGATGACCATGATGTCGCTGTTCAAAGTAAAAGGATCAATTCTTATTTGTATCCTGATTGTTGCCATCATCTCATGGCCACGTAATACGGCTGTGACCTTCTTTCCCTACACTGCTTCAGGCGATGCTGCGTTCGATTTCTTTAAGCAAGTCGTCACATTCCATCCTATTGAGAAGACTCTTGCTGTGCTGAAATTCGACTTGAGCAGTGGTGAAATTTGGGTTGCTCTCATCACACTTTTGTATGTCGATATTATGGACACCACTGGTACCTTATATTCTATGGCTAAATTTGGAGGCTACATGGATGAACGAGGCGACTTTGAGGGTAGTTCCGTTGCGTTCATCTGCGACTCTCTCTGCGTTGCCATTGGTGCACTGTTTGGTACTTCGCCGTGTACTACCTTTGTGGAATCTGGAGCAGGTATCACGGAAGGCGCTCGTACTGGTATTGCAGGTCTGACGGTATCGTTTGGTTTCTTCATTTCCTTGTTCTTTTCTCCTATATTTGCATCATTTCCTCCTTGGTCTACGGGCCCTGCCTTGGTCTTGGTCGGATCTATGATGATTCAGAATGTCATCAATGTAAACTGGGGTTACATAGGAGATGCGGTACCTGCATTTTTGACAATGGCTCTTATGGTAAGGCTTACTGTCCGTTTGTGAAGGGACGTTTTGGTTTTGATTATGAACAGTTCTAACCATTGTAATGAAATCATCTTTTGCAGCCTCTGACTTACAGTATCGGTAAGTATCATGTACACTGGTTTTCATGATTGGAATGTGTTTGCAATTTACTAACTAATACGCACTAGCCGACGGTATGATTGGGGGCCTTTGCACCTACATTGCCATCAACATTTCCGTATGGTTGATTGAAAAAGCTTCGTTCGGTCGATTATTGGTTGACAAGACGCAAAAGGAACCATGGTCTGGACATCATCTATCAGGTAGTGGCATTTTACCTCCATGGATCAAACGACTCGCTGGCAAGGTCACTGGTCGTTATCCCGGAGACGATTTGCCCAAAGAAGGAGTTTATCAAATGGGAAGTGTGCGAAATTCTAATCAGGAAACACGAGTTTCTCTGAGTAGCCAAGACGAAGGTCACGACGAAGATTTGACAGTAGGAAGTGGATATAGTAAATGAGACTAGATATCTCCTCTTGCTTTGTTCTTTTTTTTTACATCCACCGATTTTTTTTTATTTGCATACTGCATAGATATGCACTATACGCATTGTATCTATACTACTTTTTTTGTGATTATTAGATGTAAATCATCGATCTGCCATGGTATGCGTACATTTGTGCAAATACACAGGAATAGAAAAGGCAAAATTACGCAAAAATATATTTATTATAAGTATATGTAAGAGGTGTAGAGAGATATGTTATCACATGATGAGATGGAAGCGGTAAGAAATGTATATGTAGCATCTAGTGTAAAATATTGTGGATGTAAAGGATGGAGGGAGTATATCGATAGAATGTGGTGTTATCAACAAAGGGGAGGAAGTACAATATTGGAAATTTACAGAAATGAGTGGAGATGTCTAAATGAGTGGATGATGATAGGCTATGTACTATTGAAGAATTATACAGTTTTAAGGGAGCGACTCTCGCCTGCAGCGTCAAGGTATTAACTGCTTACTGAAAAAGATCGGCCTTGAGGTGGTGAATAAAGGTTGGCAGTACCTCGCGTCTCCATTGGTCTTTGCAAGCCTTTCTAGCGCGGCCAACGTCAATGGCAATTTTGTCCCAGTTGTAGGTGGCCATATTGTCCAGTTGCTTATCTTTCATGATAGCCATAAATAGATTGCTTCGTTCTGCATTATTCCATCTTGGCTTCTTCTTGTCATGACGACGGCTTGAAACTACAGCTGGCCTTGCAGTGAGTGGAGTAGATTTGGCTGATGACCTTAATTTCTTCTTAATATAATTATCGTCAGCAGCTTGGCTAGAATTTGACTCCATATCATCCATTATGCTACCGTTTTGAGGAACAGGGCTAGAAGTACGAATCGATGAAATGGAAGAGCACATTGAATTGTCCGAATCAGACTGTCCTAAACTTTGCAAGTTCAATAAACTAGCGGCAGCAGCCATCTCTCTATCGTCTTGATACCATGTGGGAGCAGTGTACGCAGTGTTATATTGGTAACCATGTGAGGAATCACCATAATGCCACTCGTGGGGTTGGCCTTGTAAAAACGAGCTAAAGGAGGGAAGGGAGTGGACGCGATTGCGAATATAGTTAGCAGAACTTGTCATTGGAAAACGAGCAGACTTGACGAGTTGTAATGGAAATTTTTCAGGGAATGGAACGGGAACAGAAAGAGATGTGTGGACTGAATGCTTCCATCAATTACTGTCAAATAGGCATGGCATGATCCACCCCAAAGTGGTATTAACGAACCACAACAACGCTGTTTGTGAGCAAGTAAGCTAGACAATACAATGAATCATGTCTTGTCTAAATATAATTTTTAAATTGCATTTCACTCATTAGCCAATGGATGTAGTGCGCATATAGTGATTCTATATTTATTACTTCCACTTTCGACCCATTCAAATCTGAAGTGTCATGGAAAGAAGGAAAAATAATGTGGCATTGGTTCAATGCCAACACCGTAATAAATGGAGTCTTCTGCGGCCCCGATAGCGAGACTGATTGCGAAGTCGCAACATACAACATACTTCAACTCGTACAACAGAAGCGGAGTGGGAAAATAAATAATCTCTAATGCATCTTGGCGGCGGCGGTCGTATAACGTGTCTGAGAAAGAGATTATCCTACTAAGGTTCTACGTTCAGACTTGACCTTACAAACAATTGTGTCTTCGCTCAACGTACCAAGTGAAGACATGGTGTTGAGAGGAGCATGCGATATGTCAAGGTATTGCTGAACTTAAAGTATCGCTGCTGTGTGGTACCACCCACTAACTGAACGATTTACAGCCCGCCATCACAGTTGCATGCAATAAAGGTGGGGTGGGTGACTGAAAGCCCGATATGAAAAATTCCAGTGGGTGGAATAACTCTGCCGAATATTCCACACCGGCTAAATAAGGCAACCGATGAAACAGGTTGCGAAATTTGGAGTCCCCAACTTGGGTGGCTGCTAATATTTTGATCGACAGCAATGCGTGCTGTAAGGTAACGTCTTAGAGAAAAAGACCGTGGCATATGGGTCTAGCTATTGATATTCTGTGTATCCGTCTTTATTAACTCGCGGAACACCCGATTGGTGCGTCCGGGATTGGTATGGTTCGAATGATTTGCAAGGGGATCGTAAATTCGAACAGCATAGGTAGGATGACAAAATTTGGGAGCGATGGCAGTCGCGATCGCTCACATAAGGCCGCGAGTAGGGCTCGTGGCCGTTACAAAAAAAGATGTCCTGCCCACCCCAAAAGAAATCCACTTGCATGACGAAAAAAGGAGATGTATTTTCTTACACTATACAATGAGATTGGAGGGAAGTAAAAAGGAAATCCGTGTGGATCTGACCAGTACCTATATTGAAGAATGGCGTACAAATCTATTTCCGTTTGATGATTTGGGCCTAAACAGCCCTCACCAAAGAAAGTGTAATCGAATGCATAGAGAAACCAGCTCAGCATTTCCGCTACCATACAAATGATGTGTGTGTGAGGCCCCTTTTCAGGTAGTTTGCAGATTTTCTAAGTTCTACTCTCCGATATTTTTTTTTTCCACCGACTGGTCACCAAAGCATCCGTCAAACTGTGTTGGATGAGATAAACTGGCAAAAGGCGAAAAGAAAACAAATGCAACGTCGATACTCATTAAGAAGTATCCGTCATACAGATGATAACCAAGCTTGTTGTTGTTAGGGCTTGGATGGGATGGAGATTGGGGGTTGGTTGTTCGCGTGTGTTGTGTGTGGTAAGCGTATGTACGTGTGCTAGGTGTCACGGGCGTACACTTTTTTGAGAGGGGTGTGGGTCAAAAGTGTTAATTACAAAACCATTGAACGCCGACAGTCATACTTCGAACTCTTGCCGTCCCTCCTTGAGTGCCTGTTTCAAAGGCAATCCCACCTTCAAAGTACCCTTGCCGAGCAAATACACCTTTTCTAGGATCCGCGGCATGCAGGCTGCGCTTTGCAACTCTATTCTCGTTTTCCAGTAACACAACAGCAACTCCTACAGCATCAGTGTGGCGAAACCACTGATCTTCTTCTGGAAATAATTCAATTCCCTTCGGTCCAAAACGCTGTATTCGCATATTGATAGTGCGGGTGGTAGGCAGACCAGTAATTAATTCGTTGCATTCGTCGGATGGTGCGTATTCGTTTGGTATCGATGGAAGACACATGCCAGGATAGTAGGTATACATAAGATGAGGAGCAGACACGCGGAGAACCAGCCGGCGACTGCTTAGATTAGGGTGTCGTAAAAGGATAGCATCAATATACCTTTGATAGTCTTCTGGAAGATAATTGCGTAGATAGTAGAGATCCAGAATGGGTAGAAATGATAGTATGTGGAGTATGATTTCGAAAGGTAGATATACAAGAGGGTAAGAATTCACCTCGGATGAAAGCATACAGGAATGTTGAGAGGAAGAAGTTGAATGGAAAGTGAGGAGGAAGGTTTTCAACCCTTTTTCAAACCAGGATGATGTTGATGGTTTATATAATATTTTACGGTAAGAAAGACACTAGAAAAAAGAGAGTAAAAGAAACAAAGTGTGTTCCAGCCCAGAAAAGGAGCTATGTGGGTAGAAATAAATGAGAGGGGTGGCGGAGCGATAAAGGACTGCAGGACATTGCAGACCAGTACATGCTTGCATTTTGAAACGATAAATTTTTTTTTTTATCTTTTTTCCACCGTGCTACGCCTGAGTGCATTTTTCAACCACCTTAGATCCACAGATTCAGGTTTAGTGCCTCACTATGTTTAGCAAACACTCGAGACAACAACCTCAACACTGGCTCGAGTGCTCTAATTTGGCCAAATGTTGTGTGCAGTGCGGTCGTTGTTTGGCATTGCCAAATGTGAGACAATAACAAGGTACCTTTTATCTGCTATACAAGGTACAATGTCATTTCGTAAGCCTGAAACCAATCACATCGATCGTGACATATTCTTTACATTCAAAAGGTGCTCATTTGATTGTCTTGACGTTGTGCACTTTGAAATATTCCAGCTCCTCCCTACTTTGTACCACATTTTTATTTTTCGAACCACAGACAGTTTTTTTTTCGCTCTTGAAAAGGGCTTAAATCGGAGATGTCCGTTCATCTGTAGACGTATTGCGTAAAGATGGCATTTTGTTTATCAGGACCCCTTGATCTGGCGCTTACACGACTTTTGTATGTTCAATATTGCCTTCTCTACCTTTCTCTCTTTAGATCGGCGACCGTGGCGTACAAAATTCAATTCAGAAACATTCTAGGCATTCATAGATCACTATGGTGCTGAACGGGAAAATCAAATGCATGGCCCAGTTTCCGTTACTTGACCACCATATACTAATTGCTGTGAAATATTGGCTTATGTAATGGCAACCGATGCTGAAATGAATCCGAGGCAGAACCAGAGCACTATAAGCGGAAGACACACTTATTACTATTAGTAAAGATGATTAAGAGTGTGGACGAAACTGAAAGAACGAAGGCACAAAGCTGAGTATAAGTCTATTTTGATCAAATTTGGAAATTTAGCATAAGGTGGGATGAAGTTACAAAGACTCAACGACATTTTGTATACAAAGATAATGTTTCGGCAAAGAAAACGGGTATGGTAAGGTTCAAGGCGATAATAAAAGGAAATAGAGCAAAAAAAGTGTTAAGGTACTTCAATTGTAAACAAATGAAATCTAACTCGTAGATTTGCAGCATCTTCCCTAGAGTATAGAGTATGAAAACTAAATTGTCAATAAGAATACACTTGTCTTGTCAATACTAATGATCGGCGGGGAAACGTGCACAAAACGGCAGCGAAGCCAAGCTAATAACCAGGATAATGAATTACGGAGGCAAAGGATGGCCGCTGCACTCTGATCTATGGAAAGGACAAGAAATTTTGTAGTATGGAATGATGAATATTTCAAGTGTTACATGTTTGTGCGCATACCCAGCGTATTCCGTGTTGCTGCATGCTTTAATGGCATCAGACTGATGTTGCCCAGAAAATTTTAAAAAGAGAATAAATCACGTGATACTCCACGTCAGCGGGGCACGTGCAATGCAATGACATTCTCTTTGAGCCAAGCGGTTGCGCAAAGGACCTTGATATCTACCCATACTCCAACATAATGAACCCGGAATAGTATGCATCTCCTATTTTCTGCTGACATCCCTGCCTTGATGGATAATTCTTGGTATGACTTGGTTGATGGTCATGGACTTGACAACAACCATTGACCACAGCCAGGCAAAGGATTTACATTTCAACGGCTACAGATGTCCGCTTCCCACTACGTACACTAATGATATCATCTTGTTAATTTGATCCTTTTTACAGCGATTATCTTTTCAAGCTTTTGCTAATTGGCGATTCAGGTGTTGGCAAGTCTTGCTTGCTTCTTCGTTTTGCTGACGATACCTACACAGAAAGCTACATTTCAACCATTGGTGTTGACTTCGTGAGTATTATATTATTTATTATTTTTCATATCTACGTTTGGTCACAATACACTGTACAACAGTCATGTCATCCCTCCTCCTATCATGTGGGAGACAACATCTATCTTACGTATCCATCAATCTCTGCTGAGAAGCTATGAAAAAATAATCGCAAAAAGTTCGCGCCTGCTTGAAACCAGTGAATATAATGCACACCCTTCAACACCACCCGACTCTTTCACCAAATCACTTCATGTTAGATATGGCTACTAATCCTGAAACTTGTTTCATTTTTTTTCTCTGACCAGAAAATCCGCACTATCGAGTTGGAAGGAAAGACTGTGAAGTTGCAAATCGTAAGTTGAGCAATGTTTCATGCGGCCAGTGCCTGTCAACCAATTCTACGTTGATAACACTTTATGCTATTCTTTAGTGGGATACTGCTGGTCAAGAGCGTTTCCGAACCATCACTTCCTCCTACTACAGAGGTGCTCACGGTATCATCGTTGTCTACGATGTCACAGACCAAGAAACCTTCAGCAACGTTAAGCAATGGTTGCAGGAAATTGATAGATATGCCGCTGAAGGAGTCAACAAGCTTTTGGTTGGTAACAAGAGTGATCTTGCAGATAAGAAGGCTGTCGACTATAATGCTGCTAAGGTAAGGTATCGCCACCATCCATGTAATACGTTGAACGCAGCCTCATCCTTGTCTTTTTAGGAATTTGCTGATTCACTTACCATCCCGTTCTTGGAAACCTCCGCCAAGAACTCCACCAATGTTGAACAAGCTTTCTTGACTATGGCGAAGCAAATCAAAGATAGAATGGGCAGCGCTACGGTGCAGGCACAGCAAGGCTCCAAATCTACTGTCAAGGTTGGACCCGGCGCTTCAGTCCAACCACAACAAGGCGGCGGCTGCTGTTAAACTGCGAATTGTTTGCGACTCCGTTTTTTTTCTTTAAATATGATATATTCTCTGCCTTACAAATGGGTGAATACTCTTGGGGATTCTATTAAACACTTTAGCAACTTGTAAACCGTGTCTTTTTTTTCCGCAGAAACATAACACGCTTCTTATAAACCCCTTTATTATGAGAATGATTTGCTTTACATTGTTTGACTTTGCGGCATTGGAAAAATGCCGTTAAGGATTTTTACGTGCACCAGCACAATTTTTTTGCTTGTGCTGACATGTTGTTTGCTTGGCTCATTGTGCAATTCCTTGTCTTTTGGGGAATAGTCTACACCATTGTGTATATCCTCAAACGCTTTTCTCTGGTATTGTATTGCGAGCTTTTTGTGTTAACTCCATGACATCAATTCCGCGCCATCTTTGCTGATCTTCAATATCTGTCTGCAATGTAGATTGGATCGCCAAACGGATCGACCAAATCTCGGCGGTCTTTCGAAGCAGAAGAGCTTTTGCCTACGTCCAGAAGTGCACAAGATATTCTGGAATCTGATGACGATGGAACATGGAGCCATCAACCTCACGCCTTAACATCGAGTTGCGAAGTCAAATTATTTCATATCCGATACCACACCAACCGCTTTAACCAATATTTCTATCGACTTGCTATGGCTGCACCCAAATTCTGGAATACTTGGTTCAACCTTGGTGTCGTGTTTGGAGGAATTGCGATGATCGTCGGTATCATCACCATGTTCTATGCAGCCATCCAACTGTTGGTCTCGGTTGGATCAATCCTATCTCGCATGCAACCTGCGGTTCATTCGGGCAATTTACGCAAGCGAGACGATACCAATCTCTATCAACAGCAGTCGGCTGAAGACCCAGTTTTACTTCCAATGGTTGGTAATTATTATCTTTCTCTCCTTCTGGCGAACGTTAGCATTCATCACCCTTTCCTTCAACAGATCCCAGGCGTGACTTTACCACTTGAACATTTAGGTTACTATCTTATCGCCTTACTTATATCCGGTGTTCTTCATGAAGCCGGCCATGCGATTGCAAGCTTTCATGAGCATATTCCCATTAATCATTCAGGCATGTTTTTATACATCTTATACCCTGGTGCCTTCGTAGACATCCCGTCACGGCCGCTTTCGTTGTTGCCACCTGGGCGGCAACTCAAAGTCATTTGTGCTGGGGTCTGGCACAATTTTGTCCTCTGGCTCATAACCGCACTCGTGCTCTCAAGTGGACTTAAATTTGGTCTGGAGATATTTGGATGGCGTTCACTGGAAGGATCTGGAGGTGTTAGCGTGGTCGATGTTCGTGCTGATTCGCCTTTATTCCAACACCTACCTATTTCATCTGTCATCTATCGATTGAACGACAATGACCTGAAGAACGGCATCCAAGACTGGAACAAAGTGTTGGTTGAAGAAGGAGCCTGGAGTCGACCTTCGACTGGATTTTGTGTGGACAGCGATGAATTAGAAGTTGCAGGTATAGCATCAGCGAAAAGGCTTTGGAGATAGGTAGAGTAGCGTTAACACCAAGTTGATCATCAGATTCCAAGGCAAATCTCGACTGTTGCAAAATTAGTCGAGAGTTTCCATTTGGAAAGGCATCGAACCCTGAGCTTGGATGTTTCCAGGATTTCTTGTCAGAAGTCAACAATCCGGTAAGATAACGTTTGGCTTTAGCAAAACAGCAGTAACAGTTCATCACTGACCGTCACTATTGGAAAAGATGCATGATCCACAGTATATGACTTGCTTATCGACTACTAATACGCTGACGCATCCAAAACGAGTACAATGCTCTCGAAGCATTGATTGTGAAGGTGCTAAAAGCCGCTGCATGACCCCATATACGCCATATCCGGAAGCACAAACGGTCAGAATATACCATAGGCCACCGACCTGGGCAACATCTGACCCACATACACCTGACAAATCGTTTGTATTTGTTGGAGAACTGGTAGACATTTGGGAAAGCGGTAAGTGTATCAAAGAGGTCACTGCGTTTAGTAAGTGACATTGGCTAATCTAACTTTCATTCTTCAAACAGTCAAAGTTGGCATTCTTCAACCACGCTTTTCGTTTTTGCCTGTATCATTACCTCACATGCTTGAACTCACCATTAGGTATGTGAAAGTCATTGTTGATACCACCCATTAATATTTCACCATGATCCGTTCTGACAACTTTCATTTCCTCACTCGACAGCTACATGTCATCCTTCACTTTGGCATTGTCTCTTTTAAACATTCTTCCGGCTTTTCATTTAGATGGCGAATACGCCCTGAGCAATTTCATAACTCTCCTGATAGCTAGCGACCGGTACGATGACCAAAGCATGTCAACGAGTGGAATGTTCATACGCCAGAGGGCAAAGCGAATCGAGGCGTTAATCGTGCGAACCATATCTGTGGTGGTTGGCGTCGTTATTGTTGGTAGCATTCTTGTCGGAATACTCAATGCTGCTGTTTGAGATACCCAAGGTCGGTAGCATAGCCGATTCTGTACCTATAGCTCATATTCATTTCCACATTGTATATATTTATTGTGCTTTTTCATCTGCACACCGTGCATCATAGACACTAACAAATATCCATTTAAGTTTTCCTCGTCCCGCACATCCGATACTGGCTATGTCATTTTGAAAAGCATATTGTATTAAATATTATGCATATGCTGAAATGAATTGTAGATCATGTTACAAGTAGCTGTTTCTGTATGATCTCGTATACCATATTCTGCCTTAAGTCTATCATATCGCTTTGCGTAAAATCAAATTCGTTGTCCCTTGATATCCTTTCCGCAAAGGTACATGCGAAAACACCACAGTCGTCGCCATTTCTTTGATGTGGAATATCCTGCAAGATGGTCAGCTTTAGATTGACTCCCTAAACCCATGATGATGACTATAACTTACTTTTGGGACATAAATACTCCAATCTGAGGCGTCATACGGTGTCTTCTTTTTATCCATATGCTCATCTTCCAGATACTGAAGTAGGGCCTGATAGTACCAAATCGTAAGCATGTCTCTAAAGCAAGTAGTAAGTTTACAAAAACCCCACAAAATACCTTGACTAATCGCACATTGTTTCCACCGAGAGAGTCGTACATGGCCAGCTGCTTCTTCCGAAAGTCAAAGACGGCCAGCGTCCAGTGTAGGCTACTGTTAACTGGTATCAATACCATATCTTTTGAGAAAATGTCTACCCTTTTCGTCCAGCGTTTCAATTTCGCATATCCCGACTCCAGTAACGTCGTGCAAAAGAACGTATTGAAACAATGAATAGCTGGATATTTGGATTGGTTCTTTTGCGACCGATCCGAAATAAGCTCCATATAAAAATTGATGATCTGGCAAAGCAGTATGTCATTAAAAACAGCCTGTCATGTCAATAAAAGCTCCCGCGCTGCAACTTTTCTAACCTCGTCATTAAGCCACGTATCCGGTCGCAACTTGCAAATATCACGGAACTGCACCATAGCCGTTTTGATGGATAAAGTGTCGAATCCGGCACCACTTAAAGCTCGCTTTACCTATGAATGATGAGTAGCTGATATAACTCTGAAAAGCTCCACCTACTTTACTTACCATCACTTGCTGTTCTTGATTCAATTTTATGGTCCCTTTTGGGATGGCAGTTTTCTTGTATAACTCATCAAATGATGGGTATGGGTATATCTATAACGAACAGAGATTGTTGAGTTATACATTCTGTTGAACGAAGCAGGGACAATGAATCTTTCCATACCGTTTTCTTATAAATTGAAGGAGATACTCGACTCTGATCGTCAACAACAGAAATGGTCTTAATGGGGATTTTAGACGCCATGGGCATACATTTTGCCTACATACCGGAGGTGTACTAGGTTGGACTATTGGAGGAGTTTTACGATGATCTAGAAGAAGCTCCCTCATTTCTTTGACCATGCCATCTAAACTATCTTCGACGGTGTTGTTGTTCGTATCTTCAACATCGGTCTCTTCTCTCTTGATGACAGGTGCAGATATGGGTCTCGCTGGCTGTGGGGACGTTCGATTATAGCGATTGAATCTATCTAGACGCTCCGTTCGCGCCACCGAGCTTTTAAAAGTATTGTTTGGGGTCATGAACTCGTTGTAAATGGACCTTGCTAATGCTGTGTCCGGCAATGTCGGCACACTGATCTTTGCTGTCGAATTTTGATCTGAATTGGCTCAGTATACTAGAACAAGAACACTTTGCTTGTTATAGACAATGTAATTACCCTGCTTGCTGGCTGGATCGTCAGGTATTTCGATTGGGTTTTCTATGCTATCGCCTGCTGGGAGTTGTTAATAAAAATAAGATCAAGGTGGCCACTGTCGAGTTATACTGGTGAAGGGCTTCTTACCAGGCAGATCCGAGGGATACGAGCGCTTGCGACCATTCTTGAAATCATCTTTGTTTCGTTTTTATCAGAATGCATGCACCAAATGCGTTATTCTCGAGAGAATGGGGGCAAATTACCTGTCATGGATTTGAAATGACCTGACTGTTACAAAGTGAACGCTTAGGCAAATCAGCTAAAGCTGCAACTCAGCTGAAGTCAATTCGCTGATCGAAATTATATTTGAAATTCTTGATACAACCTGTCTATACACAACAAAGTGTACCTCTTTGAATAAACAGTGGTTTTTCTCTTCAAAGTCGCAATTTGATTCCCTAATATCTACATTACACCCATTTGTTTCCAAAATATACCATAAGCTGTTTTTTAAACTATTGAATTCTGATAAAATTTCATGTACACTCAACGATGGCAATGGCAATGGCACTGACTTATTTACAACAGCATGAGAACCGAATCATCTTCTGGTGACCGGGCAAAAAACCCTACATTAGTATCTATTTTGTGAAAAGTACATTCTCTGAAAAAACAGTCAGACCCTAGCGTCAACGTTAATTTCATGCGGCGGGTTTCAACGCCTTAAATTTTCCCAACCCTTAATACCTATGCCGATTTTTTTGCGGTGACGCCAATGTTTTAAAGCTTTTACCCACACTTCAAGGCTGCTTCTTATCCTCTTTTCTTTACTTCTGATATCCAAAAGAGCTTTATAGTCAACCATGCCGCTTAACCCGTTCAAGGTATTTCTCAGCTGAAGTTTTTGTTTGGGCGGCATTGGAAGTAAATTGGTTAATGATATTTACGCCTTGTAGCAAGACAAGAAGAAGTATCACGTAACCGTTGAAGATGGCGCTGTTTCCTCAGACGAAGAGTTTAGACAATCTTCAGACAATATTTCCATGGGACATCAGCTAGACGATGACAAAATCGCAATGGGCATGTCCGAGGAAACTACCAATACCAGTTGGGATGAAATCGATGGTATGGAGAGCTTGGCTAGGTCTGAACGAATGAACGACCAGGTGGCCATTGAGAATGCACATAAGACCGCCAACATGATAAAAAGGAAGCAAAGTGAATCGCTTTAAATGTTGGTTTTGAACACCCTGTACGTAAATATGATACTGGCTCGGAATCACAGTCATCATTTTTAATAAATCGTTGTATAAAACAACCTTCCATTTTTTATTCAGCTTTTATACTATATCACGAGAAGAGGAAAGTTACTTCTCGACAGAAGGGGGAGGGGTATACATGTATTGGGAATAACCCAATGAAAAACACATTTGGAAACAAATTTGCAACTTTACAATTTGGTGACCATTAAATAAGCTACTTCTCTTTCTATTTCAAAGGCCCCCTTCCAGGTTGGTGACTCTTTGGTCTTGATCTTCGATTATTAATGGTGCTTATGTTTGGATTTGTGGTGCTTATGGCTTTACGAGTATTGGGGAGTCGTGAAGTCGAGTTTGGTAATATAGCTGTAGATTTCGATGGCCGAATATCACGAGACGTCGGTAAAGGTGGGCTAAGACTGTGTGGTGAGGCACTCCGTCGTGATAAAGTTTGTGTTCGACGCGGTTGCGACGATCTTGGTTGGAGAGGTGAGTCTGGGCCCGTTCTTTGCGGTATAGGTAAATTAAGAGATGACGAGGGCGACTCAGCCGTAATATCCTCATCGATGTCAGTGCCAGAGAACGATAAAGAACTGTTGGAGCTAGGGAGGGCGGTTTCTTCTTCTTTAAAATTCAAAAATTTAGTTTAGTTGATATGAAAAAGTGACATGACAAGGCATGGTAACTTTCACCTACCGCCTTCATCATACAGTGAGAGTACTCTACCACCGTTGGTGATTTTGTAATCGATGGCAGCTTGTGCTTCCTCAATCAAGCGATCGATGATGGTGTTTATCCTCTGAAAATGCTCGTCTTCTTCATTTTGAAGGGCGATTAACTCGCTCACCTGATTGTAACAAGGAACATTAAGTGTTAACAATATATAACATGCGTATGCAGCCAAGTGTAACCAGATAACCAAACTGGTGAATGACGAAATTACCATATTTACCTCAACATTGTCCTGACTGGCCTTATGCGTATCAACAATGTCCGTGCTTCATTGTAAAAATGTATATCAGTATCTGGAATCAGTCTCTAACACTACAAATGATAATGGTAAACCTTGATTTTGATTTTGATTTTGATTTTTGTAGTTCAGCAATTTGCTTGGCTTGCTTACGAACGGTTGATTCGAGCATGGTATTCACTGCCAGCAAGGATTGATTGGAGATTTCTAAATCGGCAATCTTTGCGCCCAAATGTGTTTTAGTGCAAATCCCAATCAAGATGCGGTATGCTACAGTGAAGGAGGGAAGCAGTGCTCGCTACACAAATAAAAGAAGAATAACATACCTTGCGGTTGATCCTCGCTTCGTTGATGGGTGACTCTGCACCGTCATCCTCGTCCTCCTCTTCCACTTTTTTACTATGAAAGCTAACCTCTTCTTCACCTTCGCTCTCGAAGCCTGAGTTCCAGTCGCTCTTTTCATTATTGGATTCACTCTCCACGTCAGAACTGGTATCGTTTTCCACATTAGTAGTGATGTCGTAATAGCGAGGTCGGTCCTCATCTAAATTGCTTTCTGATGTTGGTACATTAATAATACGGCGTGGAGGGTCTTTCATAGTCATGTCATTCGATATAACGATGCCAGGAGGTCGTCTAATGGTGTTCCTATCGGTAACATAGGGATGGCTACTGCTCGAACTCCTTGATTTGTCTGAATGCACCGAGGCAAGACCTATAGATGCATCTGATCTATCAGATACGACAGAAGAAGCTTTTGGTTCAGAGCTGTGTACTGATATTTGTGATTTCACAGTAGAACTAGTCCGGTTGGCATAAGGTCCGTTGTTGTGGGTCGATATAGCTTTAGTATTTAAGGAAGAAGCCGAAATGATTACCGGAGGTATACGGTTTGATGAAGCCACCAGTTGCCGATGGCTAGGTTGGCTATTTGAGTCCAGGATATGCTTTGGACTATGTGATGCGAACAGAGCCAAGCCAGGTCGATCATTCAGCGAGATCTGAGCCGTTGTCATGACCTTCGGCTTATGAAGGTCCGACGGAGGTTTAGCATTGTTCCGTAATGGTGAAAAGACTTGAAATTTTGGAGCTGTCGTAATGGAATGACCTGGGCGGACAATATTTATGGCTTTTGGTGTGTTAGATTCTTTCGCCATTACGGCGGCCAGATCTGGATTGTCCTAAGAAGTTGAGAATGTACAGTGGAGAAATTGAAGAGGCAAAGAAATTTTGATATGTGGGGCGGCGAACAAAACGGCAACAACCTAATTTTTGCCCAGAGAACCAACCAACGAAAGAAAGAAAGCTAACACGCTATTGAATGGTTGCTGATATTTTCGATGCCCTATAATATTATATAACTTGAGCATTGCTTTCTGGCGGCTGTAGGCTTACGTGACTGATCAGAATGTCGTTCGTTTCAAAGAATGCTCTTCCCTCTTATGCAACACACAGTCGCCTCATACCATTATCTCTTATAAGCTCTCTCTGTCCTCAAGGGCAACCTCTGAGATATCTTGGAATTTTCTCCTGCAGTGTTTTACAGTTTGGTGGAGTTTGGTGCGGGCAATAAAATTGGGGCAAGATTTGCATGATGCTGGAAGTCTTTCATTCGGAGCCAACGTTTTGTCGATCATGCCATGCAATTTTAGACTAGGTAAGGCATCTTCTATCATGTAGCAAAGGCTTTAAACCTACCCATACAGAGAATATGATGTATCTTCTTTTATATGGGAGGCCCGGAAAAATATATATAACGTATATCTACAGGTATTCAATTACTTGATAGTATCTGATCGTTACTTTTTTCAATCTGAAAGATGTGACGCATATATGCTGTGTGGCAAGCTGCAACATTCTTCAATCACAGCCTACTTTGACAGACATTAAATGAAAAACCGGTATCGACGAAAAATGTTATGCAGGTTCTATGGGAGAAGGGGGCAAAACCGGTTTCTTCGTTATATACTTTAGTTGAGTTCAGTGTCAATCATCAGGCACGGTAAAATCATGCTTGTACGCTCCCACAAGCAAAATGTGAGTAGACTTATTTGCTGGGTTACATGGTGGATTATTTGATCATACAAAAATAGGTATATTACAATGCGGGTGCTAAACGGACTTATAATGCATATTTACATGTTGGTTGGTCTATTCTTCGTAGCTTTGGAGAGGTTAGAGAGATGATGCCATACTTCAGCGTTCAATATCCCTAGTAAATGCTCCATTGTCTACATCATATTATGTTGATCAAATGTCTCACGGTCCAAACACCTTTGCACAAGCAACAGTCATTAATCTTCTCATCACTTGAAGGGTGAGCGACTTGGACTGATTAGCCATTAACTAAATTACATGATTCGGTGGTCAATGACTTCCTTACTTTGAAGCGGTTGTAGTTGCACAGTAAGATTTCACATACCTTTACTTTTCCATCGGTTGAGATATAACATGCGGGGTTTCCAACTCTGGAAAGCACGAGCTTGGTAACATCGATTGAAGTGGTATCAAATATATGTTGTTGTATCAAATCGACTAGTCTCTTATCGCCATTTGATGCTCGCTGACTGTAATGATTGCTGAGTGGTTAACATGCTGAGCGTAGCGGAAATCTACCAGGGACAACTTACGCTTGCACCAAAGTTATCACGTCCTCGGCGGTTATATTCACTGTAATGGATTTAATTTCATCAAACCCAGTGTCGTAGCGTAACTCTAATGGTAGATCCAATTTTCGTGTACGTGGGACTATAATACAATCATATTAGCACATAAAACCGACACCAGACCATTGGAACACATTACGAACCTCTTATCACATCTTGAACCGGCGCATCCCTAGTATCAAATGCTCTTGATGCCCATTCCTCGGTGATCATTTCCAATTCCCCAGGCAATATCCGCATTGGACTGATGTGGCCACCAAAATTACTTTCGAACCAGCGAACAATCAACGGCATGATAGGCGCATCTGCCTTGATGAGCGCGAGAGGAAAATGGGAAAAGCCTATTATTGAAGGATCGTCAGTTACAGTGAAACAATTCGCATTTCTGTGAGTAAACGTGTACCTGGTGCTAATTGTACGGGGCTTGGAGCTAATGCTGACATAAAGACAGCTGTGTAAATCTTTTGCACTGCTTTTCCTATCGTGACAAGATGAAGTCTGAGCTTTAGTATAGATCTGGCTTTTAGAATAATTCTAAAAGTTCATACCTCGAGGCTGGAAGATCATGGTCATCTCGAAAGGTCGAACAGAAGGATCACCTATACAGCAAAATTTTATCAATTGCGCTGTCCATCATCTAACCTGCATTCAAATAGCCTTATCTCTTACTTCCTCTCCAGGGTGATATTGTTTGGCCCTTCAACGTTACTTGAACGACCTTCCCGCGCAATAAATCTAGCGTTTCGTCTTCGTCTTCAGCGTTATCTCGAGCTTCCTTTAGTGCACGCTCGAGGTCAAGCATGAGAAAATCTTTGAGCTGTCTTTCATACTTTGGCATTTGCGTGGCGCGAAATTCCCAGAATGGAGTACATCGAAATGCAGTGAACGATCGATTCATAAGACGCGCTGTTTACCAAAGTGTAGACGTTAGTAAGTCGGCAAGAGAAGGCTGAAGTTGACAGTTGAAACTTACAAACAGCATCAAGTTCCTCCTCAGCATCAGAGTCATCTTCATTGTCGCTGTTAGGAGCCCTTCGTTTCATACTGCTGGCTGGCGAATGATTCACTACGCGCCGCTTCCGGGAATAACAAATTTGCCTACTTCCGTTTGCGGGCACCCTTCGCGTTTTAGCAGTCACGTGTGAACCTTCAAAGTGACAAATTTACCATAAACGGTTTTCACTTTCTTGCTGACAGTGCCTATTTATCGTCACGTGTGGGGAAATCCCCAGGTATAATAAGTGCCATGCTTTGTTCTCCAGTTTCGCCATCGTCTAGCAATGCCAAAGGAACCCGTAGAAACCACTGAAATCTTCAACAAAAACCTATTTAATGGGAAGGTACTACTTTGCTCTGGTGGTGGAAGCGGAATCTGCAGAGGCATGACCGAAGCTATGCTTCGTCATGGTGTCAAAGCCTGTATTATTAGCAGAAGGTTTGTCTTGTTTTTTTGAGAGCTATGGATACATTTAGTTTGGCATCTAAGAAAATATGTTTTTTAGCAAGGACAAATTAGAGAAGGCAGCTGAAGAAATGAGACAGTCGACTGGCGGAGAAGTGCTGTAAGTATGGAAAGGATAAGCTGGATATGATCCAAGTTCAGTTGACTAACGTACACGATGACTTCAAAGAGCCGTTCCTGCCGACGTCAGAAATTTTGAGGATGTGGAAAAGGCAGTCAAAGCTACCATCGAGAAATATGGCCGCATCGATTATCTCATCAACGGTGCTGCTGGTAACTTTTTATCTCCATTCGAAAACCTTTCTCCCAATGCCTTCCGCACTGTTATTGAAATTGATCTGATCGGTAAGCAAGTTAAATCCTATGTGACTGACAGAGGATATGTTTTATTGACTGGAGATGATAATACTTGATGGGGATACTAGGCACTTTCAACCTTACAAAGGCTACTTTTCCCTATTTGAAAGAATCAAAGGGTTCTATCATCAACGTAACAGCTACGCTTTCGCACACTGGTACCATCATGCAAAGCCACGCCGGAGCCGCCAAATCTGCTGTAGATGCTATGACCAAGCATTGGGCTGTTGAATTCGGTCCTCACGGAATTCGTGTGAACGGCATTGCACCTGGACCAATCGCAGAGACTGTTGGACTTCAGAAATTAAGTAGAGGAATGGGAAGATTTGAATCAATTCCCCTTGGACGCGCTGGAGCTATCAAGGATATCGAGCAGTCTACTGTGTTCTTGTTCTCTGAAGGTGCCAACTGGATCACTGGAGTCACTCTAGTTGTGGACGGTGGACATTGGATGAATAACGGTCAGGTTCAATACCCAGAGAGCATTCTCAATCCTCCCAAACATCGTCTGTAGATCAGAGCTGTTTTTTCTGCCTCAAGCTGTAATAAAAAAGCCGTGTTTATAATGTCTTCAATGCAGACGACTATGGCTATGCTATATACAAATAATACAGGTGCTAATGTCATTGTAATGAAAAGCAAGTGAAGCTGCTCAATCAAATGGGATAGGTCGTCGGCTTTGACCAGCAGCAGCAGCAGCGATTGCGCTTGGTATAGGGATGCCACAGCACTCGGGATGTTCTTGACCCATGGCATACACTTCTTTGCCGTCTTTGTCCACCTCAACGCTGTGATGATGATCATGTCCACATCCTTCGTCTTCATTTTCAACAGTACTTCCGCCTTCAAATTTTATGAGTGTTCCAAACATAAAGTGTTGCATAATGGGAAGCTTGTTCAGAACTTCAGCCTTGTACATTTTTATCATTCCTCCATTGACTTTTGCCCAAGATTTAGCTGCCGAAATATCGTCCAGCATAGGTGAATGCCAACGTAAGGAGGCCGTGTTCTTGACTGAATTGATAAAGGCAATGCATCCAAGGTACATGTACGACTTTGAGAATTGTTCAATAATGTCTGGATCGTGTATAGATTTCGGTCGAATGTATTTGTGATCTATATATTATGGGCAACAGAACGTTAGTATCTTTGATCACCGTTTCGTTCTATTACATAACCCTATTGCATATGCTGTGCTGGCTTACCAATAAGTTGTGCAGATCCGAACATGAAAGGTAAAAAGTGATAATCGTCTAGACCCCAAACGCCATGCGAGCCTGCTGGTTCAAGCCAGTAGGAGAATTGCAATTCACGCATAAGGGACATATACCTTATCAAACCCGTCATTAGCCTAACATTCGAGGAGAAAAGATTGAAATGGATGCTGTTGAAGTAGTAACTTACTTGACGAAGACACGTAGGACGGCCGCTGTATAATCTCTGCTACTAATTACGCCTAGCTTCTCCAAACAAAGTCTAGATAATATTTGAAAATATTAGATTATTAAACAAAACATCAATCATATGGGCGAACATCGACTTACAAAAATGCAATGAAATTTGCTTCGTGCCCTGTGCCATAATCAATGCGGCGTCGGTTGCCAAAGCTCTCTACCAAGTATGCTGAGATTTCAGGTATCGAATCATTGGGAACAATGGGCTTCAACAATTCCGGAATCATCTAAATAGTTTCATATGAGCCTCACATTAAAATACTCGTCTATTTGGGGCCAACTTGTGCTTACCTCGGCTGCTTTGTCATAGAACGTCACAAATGCAGGATTGCCAAATCTTGACAAGGCATTGTCTACAGGGGGGATTTCAGCTTTGGTTTGAAGCAAGGCATCTAATAAGCCTAGAACTTTTTCAATAGACTTTTGAAAAATGAGTATAGTCTCGAAGAATTCCATACTGCTGTAACCAACAAACTTACTGGTGACACTTCGATCTCGGAGTCGATTTTCAATCCCTTTACAGACTCATTGAGCCTCTCAATGAAACCCATGAAGTCATTATAAGCATCGGAAGACTGGAATTCTTCCAGGTCTTCTTTGGTGAGAATACGCTTTTGAGGTACGGTGAACGACATTGACAAGGTGCTTGGATATTAAGTCGAAAGGCATTTAGAGATTTTGATTGGTGAGCACGTGATCCAGCAGCCACCAGGATTTTTCAGCGTTCAAAAATTTGTTGTGTTGAAACCCTTTGATAGAGTAAACGCACACATGTCCGCAACGAACACCATTTTCGTCGAGGGCGCTACTGAGGCTCAGGTACACATCTAATCTCAAATTCATTTCAAGAAATCCAGTCATCAGTGCGAAATCTGCAACTACTTCTTTTGCGATTTCAAAATCCATGCCTTGAAACTTTTTTAACGCACTGATGGCGAAGGTCTAATTTTCGAATCAAACACTCTAAAACTGACATTCCGAACCGTTCGCACTTATAGATTGTTGAAGTCACCTCTTATATTGCCAAGTTGCAGGGCGATGAGAGCGAAACTCCTGCTTATGTTTCGGCCATATCAGAAAAACTCGCTGCTGACAAGCAAGCCGAGGTCTTGAACCAGATTGCCGCAGACAGCCCCATTCTTCTTACAGCTCCCGTGAAAGGTAAATATATATCTCCATATTGAAATTTCAGGCCATTGCTAGATCCGTACTAGATCCGTATCATCTTGCATTATCCTCGGCCGCACACTGATTCTCTTGTTTGGGTTACTTAGTTGAAGCGGAAGGTGCCTTGAACTTGGTCATCGCCATCCTCCAAGGAAACGATGAAGCTGTCAAGACTTTCAGCAAGGCTCTCGTTGCTGAAGATGCCGATAGATTCAATATTAAGCAAAAGATGTAAGGGACACGCCGCTTGTTGCTACCAATCACGCAGTATATAGATTCTCATCCTCAATCAACCATTGCAGCTTGCTCAACTTGTATAACACTTGCCCTTCTAACTCCCGACTACGCTACGATATCTTCATCGCCATTTTTGATGCTGTTGTTAAGAATGATGATTTGGATTCTTTGATGTCGCAGTTCGACTACGTCGATGTTTGGGCCAAGGAATGGGGTTTGGATCTTGAGACCGAACGTGCTCTTTATTCCCACTTGGCTGAGCAACTCAAGGCTGCTGGTGAAGAGTAAGTTGCGATATTATGAGAACGATCTTGGAAAGGCTATGGCTGATTCTAATCATCTTGACTATTTAGACGAGCTGCCTATGAGTTTTTCTTGAAGACTCTTGCCACTTACAACGATTCACCTGATGCCACCTCAGCCGAATATGCTAAGCAAGCTATCTCCACCGCCATTCAAATGCCCAACTGCTTCGCTTTCGAAGACCTTTTGCAATACAAGCCTTTGCAACAGTTGAAGGGTACGCCTGAATTCGAACTTCTCAACATCTTCCTTAATGGAAACCTCCAAGAATACAACCAATTTGCTGGCCAACATCAAGATCTTCTCGCCAGTTTTGACGTTGAGAGCAATATTACCAAGATGCGTTTGTTGTCACTGGCATCTTTGGGCTCAGAGAACTTGTCCAGAGAGTTGACTTATGGTGAAATTGCCGCAGCATTAGAGATCTCGGAATCCGAAGTCGAAATGTGGGTCATCGATGTTATCCGCGCCGGTTTGGTTGAGGCCAAGCTCGATCAGCTCAACAAGACCGTTATCGTTTACCGAAGTATCTACCGTGTATTTGGCAAGGAGCAATGGCAGCAGTTGGATAGCAAGCTCAACAGCTGGAAGAACAGCCTTACCGACATCTTGGCTGTTATTGGCAATGCAAAGTTGATCGCTGGTAACGCTATGCAAAACGGTGGCGCTGCTGTTGTAATTGACTCCACCGCTGCCAACACCAGCACATCTGTCAAGAGCAGTTCTTAAAAGCACCCTATACAGCCAAATTTCATAAAGTGTTTTCGTCTTCTTGTCTAATTGTTCCAATAAACTTACAGTCTCACTTCATCATGTCATTTCGGGTCATGTCCTTCCTGCACCAAGTACTTCATCCTTTTTATGAAGTACCTCCCAAAGACCTGTAGCAACAAATAATGTTATGCGGCGTATATATTTGACTGTTTTATAAAATTTGTTTCTTTATTTTTATTTGTTTGGTTCTATAATACATAGGAGGTTCTTCAAGAAGCTCGTAACAATGCGGTGAATGATTAGTAGGTATCCAAGGCAACTGCGATTTAGTTAGTCAAAATTGCGAGAATATCAGCATCGTTGACCGTCTTCTGCTTATCGCACAAAGCCTTGAAGTCAACAAAAGCCTTCTGCAGAGCTTCGTCGGAAATGCTGCCGTGGCCGAGCTCCTTGCATCGTTCTCGGAAGGCATTGCGTCCTGAGTGTTTTCCGAGGACTAGGGCAATGTCAGTTACACCAACCGTCTCGGGAGTGATGATTTCGTAAGTGCTCTTGTTCTTGAGGACACCATCCTGGTGAATTCCAGACTCGTGAAGGAAGGCGTTGCGGCCAACAATGGCCTTGTTAGGCTGAACAATCATACCCGACAAAGCGGAGACCATTTGTGAAGTTCGGGAAATCAATGTGGTGTTGATAGTGTGATAAACTGGGAAGTAGTTGGGGTGTGTATGGATGGACATAACAACCTCCTCCATAGCAGTATTACCAGCACGCTCGCCAATACCGTTGATAGTGACTTCAACTTGACGGGCACCGCCTTGAATACCAGCAAGAGTGTTGGCGGTAGCGAGACCAAGATCGTTGTGACAGTGGGTGGACCAGATAACCTTTTTAGTCAGAAAAAAATGGTCACGTTAGCGACTTTGAATAAGACCAAAAAAAACCCTATTTTATACACCAAGATAAGATCTCACCTTTTCAGCGCCTGGGGTATTTGCGACCAAGTACTTGATCAAACTGCCGTATTCTTCAGGCATGTTATAACCAACGGTATCGGGAATGTTGAGAGTTCCTGCTCCTGCCTCAATGACCTTTCCAAGCACTTCGCACAAGAAATCTTGGTCCGAACGACCAGCATCCTCTGGGGAAAATTCGACTTCGTCACACAGAGACTTGGCGAGAGTAACCGCTGCAACTGCGCGCTTCACACACTCTGCACGGTCAATCTTCAACTTGTGCTGAAGATGAATATCAGAGGTTGCTAAGAAGGTGTGAATACGCTTGTATGGCGCAGGTTCAAGGGCTTCAGCGCATCTCTGAATATCGCCGGTGGTGGCTCGTGCAAGACCGCAAATAACCTAGAAAGCACATATCAATTTAACCGTCCTTTCACTACTTTTTCACTGATAAAAGAAACCTACCATGGGCTTTCCAATGCGCTCACGACCCTCCATCAAAGGACCAACTTCCTTGGCAATACGGTTGACGGCCTCAAAGTCACCAATGGAGGCAATGGGGAAACCAGCTTCCAAAACATCAACACCTAGCTTGGACAACTGGGTGGCAATTGCAACCTTTTCATCGTTGTTCAGACTGACGCCGGGAGACTAAAATAAAGAGTCAGTACGCCTGCAAGTTAGCATGATAGATGAAATGAATAGTATTCACTGACCTGCTCTCCATCTCGAAGGGTTGTATCAAAAATAATCAGCTTCTGCTGTTCTCCGGGTGTGTTGGTGTGAGGCATGGTATGTGTATGTGTTAAACGACTGTAACAAAATCAAACAAGAAGATGAAACTTTTTTATGTGAAACAACGTTAAGATGTGATGTTCGCTTTTATATAGCGAGTTCCTTAGGCTTCACGTGCACCAATCACTGAACTGGTCTTTACGTGAGTCACCCCGCTCAACACAATAGACTTGCCTTAGCTGTAGCATTCTTATGAAACATCTTATTTTCCGTCAGAACCACATTTTGGATTGCAGTCTTTCATTCAAATTTGACAAGCGATATATTGATATATGTCGTTCTGCCCATTTGCTGCTCCACTTCTTATAGGTGTCGACGGGTAAAACACTCAAAGATCACGTAAGACGGGCGCTGATTGGCAGACGAAAGCCGCAACCCACGATGACTGTAAGCCAATTAAAAGAGAGAATACTATGACATAGCGGCAATTGAAAATATTGACACCAACAGCCGGGCTATGGTTCGGCAAAACATTTCATTGCACAGCCGACTGACAATACAGCAGAAGGCAAAGACATTGCAATCACGAGAAACCAAGGACGTATATTTTCATAACTCTTACATAAAGATTGCGCTATAATATACTGTTTAGTTCAGTGCTTAGCATGCGAGGATAGCAAGAATATCCGAGTCGTTCACGGACTTTTTACGGTCACAGAGGGCTTTGAAGTCCGTAAATGCCTTTTGCAATGCCTGATCCGATATGCTGGCAAAGCCAAGTTCCTTGCAACGCTGTCGGAATGCATTACGACCAGAATGTTTTCCTAGTATTAGAGAGACCTCATTGGCGCCTACAGTTTCGGGTGTGATAATTTCATACGTGGACTTATTTTTCAGTATGCCGTCCTGATGAATTCCGGACTCGTGCAAGAAGGCATTGTGTCCAACGATAGCCTTGTTCGATTGAACAGCGGATCCAGTGAGGCTTGATACAAGCCGTGAAGAAGAACAAAGCTGCTTTGTATTGATGGTGTGAAAAACTGGGTAGTAGGTAGGGTGTGTGTGGATAGCCATGACCGTTTCCTCTAGAGCCGTGTTCCCGGCTCGTTCACCAATTCCATTGATAGTCACTTCAACCTGTCGGGCACCGTTTTGGATGCCAGAAAGTGTATTTGCCGTTGCAAGACCGAGATCGTTATGACAGTGTGTTGACCATACAACCTACAGGAACAAGAAAATTGTCAGAGCCTATGTTTAACGAGATTAACAACATCAACTGAAATAAAATCACCAAAAATACCTTGTCAGATCCAGGAGTGCGATCTATTAAATATTTTACCCGTCTTCCATATTCTTCAGGTGTATTGTAACCCACAGTGTCAGGAACGTTGATGGTAGTAGCGCCGGCTTCAATGCATTTTCCTAGAATAAAACTTAAGAATTCTTCATCTGATCGACCAGCATCTTCTGGTGAAAACTCAATATCGTCGCATAGAGTTTTTGCAAGCTGAATGGACTCAACAGCTCGCTTTACACACTCGTCACGACTGATCTTTAGCTTATGCTGGAGGTGAATATCAGAAGTGGCAAGAACTATATGAATGCGTTTGAGAGGCGCAGGCTCTAGCGCTTCTGCGCAGCGTTTGATATCGGCAGGAACGGCACGAGCAAGGCCAGCGATGATCTGATTAATAATGGTGCATAATGTTAGTGAGTCATGTATTCTTTTTATCACATATCAGCGCGTTGAAGTCATACCATTGGTTTTCCAATTTTTTCACGGCCTTCCATGGAGGGCGCAACCTCTGTAGCAATACGTTTGACCGCCTCAAAGTCGCCAATGGAGCATATAGGAAAGCCTGCTTCCAATACGTCGACACCAAGCAAGGATAATTGTTTAGCGACAACTACCTTTTCTTCTAGGTTCAAGCTACACCCCGGAGACTTGAAGGTGACAGAGCTTTAGTGGCAACATATATCATATGTGAGGTGTGTCAAAGTAGTTGCCTACCTGTTCTCCGTCTCGTAGCGTGGTGTCGAACACGATCAATTTCTTTTGTTGCGCCGCTGAATATGAATGCACCATGAGATGAGTGTTGTTTTAGGTGCTGAGGCTGTCTCTTCGTTGACTGAATATATACTGTTTGTTTGGGAGAAATTTATCTTTTCCAATGAAATCAAAGCGCTTTCCATGAGTCACCTAGTATCACAACAAGGAAAAGTCTCGAAATAAAGGGACCATACCAATAAACATTTTTTTTTTTTTTTTTTTTGCGACAGCCATGAAGAAACGGTGAAAGCATCCTGTAACTATAAATTACTTGTTCATACCCTACAGTTCACTCTGTTCATATCGAAATTATGTTTTATTTCCATCTTGCATTGCACTGAGGTGGAGGAATATGCATCCGAAGTGAATGATATTCATAATTATATGATTGGCCAAAACTCATGATAGACATATTTCTTTCGGCCAATCAAACTACCATTGTCATCAGGATGATGTTCCACCTGGGACTCAGGTTCAATCCTCTAAATTTCAAGACGATGACACTGATGATTACTATAGTACTTCTACACCTGAACTCTCGCCCAAGCGATATCAGTCTCCGTATACAGCCAATGCCTATGGCGGAAGTTCACCAGGTCATCGGAATGCTTACGGCGGCCATCAGAACTCATAATGGCCTGTTTTTGATGAATAGGATGGTTGAAAGTACATTTACAAATATATTATACTAATCAGATTGCATGGGAAGGAAATGCGATGGATGTGGGATTGTCTCTGCCCGTGTAAACTTAATTTGGTGGAGGTCGCAGACCGCACGCTATAAATGCTTCATACGATTCGTGGATCCTGGGATTGCGTCCGTGCCTTCTGAGGTTATTTCATGAGTAGAACGTTAATAAAAAAAAGCCTATGATATATGATATTATCTCTCAAGCACCGTTGATTTGCGGAAATGAAAGTCCCGGATCCTCGGCCAGTATACTAAAATTAATGCAGTGTGGTCTGTAACCTCTGTCAAGCTTTTCCAACATAGGCATGCATAGCCACCAAAAGTATAATATATAGATGAGACAGAGACTATTCGTAAGGTAGTGATTAGGTCTACTGCAGGCTAGAATCCGTGATCTGTAGTTACAAGGCTCTTCGGTCATAGACCCGACAGTACTTGATCTCTTTCCATACCTCGATCAAACCTTTGGGTTCCCTTTTCAGCCAACTTTACCAAGCGCAGTATTATAACCTTTTGTTTGATTGGCTGCCCATTTTTCATACATTAATGCGAGAAAATATTATTGGGCAGACTCTTATTCTCTGTGTTCAATCTACTTGCATAATTGACAATAAAAATGTTATCATTCTTTTCACGGAAAGCATTCCTAAGTCGTCGACTCAAAAAGCGTTCGAATACAGTGTTCATTCTATTTTTTTAACAGACAAGCCTTCCACTGCTTCATTTCTATACCTGCAGGTATTTTTTATAAGCCGCAATTTATCAGCTGAGAATGGTGCTCATCTTATCTATCTATTAAATAGTACGCTCGGTCTCTTGTTTGAACACTTTACTGTATAATTACCACTCGCTGTCAGCTCGTTGGTAAGCTGTCATGACTTTTTCATTAACCCATTTGGAGCTGTAACTAATATAACACTCTGCAAACTTAATAATATCATCCTAATCTGTAGATTCTGTCCTCTTCTTTGCGCTTTTCATCTTTAGCTGCGTGAATGGCTGTTAATGGTACTCACTCATTTCTCAAGAAAAGAGATTTATCTGCTCAAGTTTTGAGCTCTCCTGTGATCGAATTAGTCAGCACGGTACATGTTGATCTGTTGGGTTCAGATGATCATTGATAATTACTTCCTAAATGTCCCAAATGTAGTTGCAAAGCTGATCTTCACCAAACTTAGAAATATCTTCTCGGTTGACAAAATGATTCTATATTTGGACGGCGGAAGGACGAAGTGAAAAAAGGAGACATCAGAAAGACGACACAACGTCAAAAAGAAGGACATCAGGAAGTTGGACGTCAAGTTGCCGAGGGAAAAGCTGCACAAGGCCCGACTGATCTCTGCAAGCCAATATGATGCCCTTTGTCGCCTTTCTCGTCGCACATTTACCCTGACTGATAGCATGAAGAAAATATTGGTTCAAACTGCTCGAGAAGAAGGCTGAAACATTTGTGCTTGTGAAGGGGAAGCAGATGTTCATATCGGTGGACTTGATTTGGACGAAACTAACGTTGTCATCAGCGGTGATTCAGATCTTCTGTTCTATCCACGCGTACAGCAAGTCTTAAGACCTATGAAGGATGGCTCTTTTCATTTCTACCAAAATTCCAATGTTACAGCGGTATCAAACGTCACTGCATTGCAATGGACTTGTGTCGGTACGTCGACACAAGCATGGCTACCACGCGACTGTAAAACTACTTGGTGCTCCATGCAACAAACAGTACATTCTGAACGGAACCTTCCGGACTGATGGCCAAACATTGCAACTGCTAGCATTTAATACCAAGAAGTTCAAGAAGAGTTCATCTGCCGATGATGCAGTAGGTTACGATGGTAACCATTCAAAAGATACTGACAGTCAAGGCGTGGAACGACTGTTGAAGAACGTGGATGACATGTTCCCAAATGTGGATGTGGTGCGAAACCACCTCTCTGACCCTGAAAGGGTCCCATAGTTGGAATTGACCTTGAAGAAACTTTCACCGCCGCTGCATGCGCCATCAGCTTTGCAGTTGGAGACGAGATTGGAGTGTGGAATCTGACAGTGAGGCGCTCTTCCCTTTATCAACCTACTCTGAAAGCGAGAAAGTACATGGAGAAGCGGAACTCAGCAAAGGTCAGAAGCGCAGAGAAGTCTGTCTCTGGAAATAAGCATTGCTCATTTTCTGCATCCGCTGAGTACGCAAGCAAGCGTCTTTTAGCCCAATCTGTCCTTCAGTCCTTTTATGCCTCGAAAAGGTTCAAGAGACTTGCACACGATCAGAAGAAGACACGGCGAGGCGAGTTTGACGTGGCGACGAACGCAATATTAAAGATGGCAGGCACTCATATCGGCAGGCACAAGATGGAAAGGAAGACGTCCTATTTGCCATTGGCATTGGTGACTTCAACACAAGGACGAATTTCGATCGCTACATACCTTTTTCTCAAGTCATCTGATATGCAAAGTGAGTTTATCATTTCTGTAGTACACAGTATTTACAGCCTCTGATTTTGCTTCTCTGGTTGCGGAGTCTGGGCTACTTAGCCGTTGGAGTGAATGAGTTCTACACCTCCAAAAAATGCCCTTGCTGCCAGGAATTTGTTGGCCAAGTGAACATCCGTCGCTTATACTGTCCTAAATGCCAAAAAGTGTTCCATCGCGACACAATGGCAGGTCAAAACATTGCAAACGTCGCCTTGACGCAAATAACCGAATTCCGGCGACCGGCATATTTGAATGCTCCTTCCGCTGAGGCTTCCTCCTCCGTCAACGCTACGGAAATTACTTTGAGCTAACCGAAGCTATCTCCTGCTTTGCGGCACCAAACTACCGCTCCGTCTCAATGATTTGTGATGGCCTCTACTTTCACTAGGCAAGTACCATTTCTGAATGGCGCAAAAGTCTGCAAAAAGTTCAATGACTCAAACCGAACCTTTCGACTGATGTAATACGTTTTACAAAATACAGTTGAGATGGACGTGTTACTACACCACTGTGGTTGCTTCACTCCGGCTCGGATGTGACAATAGCTCTCTGAGCCGCGCTTTTATTGGCTGAAAAATGGATTAACAAAAATATTCTATGGCATTGATACTCTAGTTTCTTTCTAAGCCGCGCATCCGTAGCTAATGAATAATGAAATGGACACAACTCCGAACAACATGGATCTCACCGAAGAAAAAATTGAAAAGCTCTACGTAGGCTTCGCGAAAAGATTTAGACTTGAAGAGCTAGCCAAAGTACAAGGACAACATGAAGGGGCTATCTTACCCCTTGAAATCCTCGAAGAGATGGAAAATACTCCCAAAAACGGCCTGGCATACAACCTCAAGAGAGTGGGAAAAGACATCCGGAAATATGAAGGCGGTAGATGGACCGCCTCAGAATCTCTCAACAAGAGTATCATTCCCGACCTCAAAAGATACTACATCAGCCAAATACAAAGATGCGGACCGACTTCGAACCTCGGGTCACGGCATTACCGAAATTTACGAAACACTCAAATTTGTAGCAGAAAGAGGAGGAGACCCTTCAGACGAAGACCTCCTCTTGGAGAGCATTGCCAAACTTCGACGTCTTGCAATATATGCATACGCGACAGCCAAACAGATGGACACCGAAGCCCACATCACCGCAGCCAAAGCTCTCCAATTACCTGAATCCCTCAAGCATATCACAGAGGAAGATGAATCCGGGAAAAGACTCACCTTCGATAACGAACTCATCGAACGGATTAACAAGGCAAAGTACGATGAATCTATCCTACGCGCAGCCACCTGTAGACCAAACTCAGCTTTCAATAAGAACTCCAGTTCAAATTTCCATAAAGTCATGGAACCCGAACCATCGGCAGAATTACCGAGGAAGCAATCACCGAAACAATGCCAACAACACAGTTAACAAGAACGACAACCTTGGCCGCCTGGAGATTATCAGGGAAATCAAGGGGTCAAAGGGCATTTCGGAAGAAATGATTAAGTTTCTGGAGGGAAGTCATCGCAAAGGTACTGTACGCACCTACAATAGTGCATGGTTAGTTTGGAGAGACTGGTGCCTACAACAGAACCCAAGGATAAGCCCCCTGGAATACAACTTTGAAAGGCTTCATGCTTTCTTCTTTATACCCCGGCAACACGCTCTCCAAACCTTGCGGACCTACCAGGCACCTTGGGCTCAGTTTTTTACGAACTATACCCGGAACTTCCAAGAATGACTGACCACCCATCACTGAAAGACTTCTTAGGGTCAGAAAGAAGACAATCGTGAGCCTGCTGAAGAAACACCAGTTGGAGACTTGGACGTCCGAATACTGATCATGTATCTCCGGGAAAGATTCAGGGAAAATGATACACTTACCTCGTTACAGCTACAAGTCAAGACGATACTAATCCTGTGTATCGCCACGATGTGGAGACCATGTTCAGACATCGGGAGGATACAGCACCGCGGTGTACTTTTTTCAGGGTAAGAAGAAGAACCAATTGGAGTCACAATATTTGTGTGTGAACACAAGGAGGGCCAGTTCAAACACACCAGACTGGGTGCGATTCAAGATCAAGCGATGTGCCCAGTGTTCAACCTGAAGGCATTCTGCACCAGAACACAACGAAGACGTGGGCCAATTAAACCTTCTATAGACGATGGTGCAGAACAAGGGAAATGTCACTTCAGTCATTAATGGCTTCCTTCAATAACACACTACTGACACCGGAAACCCACATGCCTCGTATGAAAACGGTCAGTGATCCAGCACGGCAACTTCCAGTGTCTCCTGCAGAAGTGACAGTAGTGGCTTGGGGAAATGGTAAATTTGGTAGAAGAAAGGGACAGCCACCAAAGCCAAATGAAGCTTCGAGGAACTACGTTGCGAAATGCGCAATTGTTCTGGATGAGTACAAGACGAGCCATGCCCATGTGGGAGACAAACCTTTCCCTATGAGGTATTGTAACTGATTAACCAATGAAATTTTCAACAATACTTTGTAGCTATGGACATTCCATCAGCTTCATGTTTGCTAGAAAAAAGTTAAAAAGCCAATCGATACAAAACGTGCAATTATCTTTGGAAGACTTTGATGCATCTGAAATTGAACAATCTTTTCAGGATCGAAATCAACCTTCCTACGCCAAAAACAGCCAATATTAAACAATATGAAAAATATTTGAGATATGTGCTTCTCCATCTTGAAACCATCCTTTCTTTTTATCATTACGATCGCGGTATAGCCAGGTTCCACAATTATATAGGGCGACAGAGAGCCCGCGAAGAAATGGTGAATGTCTTTGCGAATGGTGGTAAAAAATACAACGCAGAAAATCGAAAAAACACACGGAAAAACCGTCGAAGACGAAAGAAAAACAGGAAAGGGAATACTAAACATGCATTACCCACAGGTCCAAGGTAACGTACTTTTTTTATTGTTCCATGTATAAATACATCCAAGGATCTAACAGAAGCATTTTTGCAGAGAATCCACCGCACGCAGAACACTGGGCACAATGCAAGGTCCCCAACATTGGAAGCCACTAACGCTCCAGATACCTTTTGAACCACGGCCTGTCGCCCCTATTATCGCTTTTGGTGACGCTATGTTTGGCATTAAAAACCATTCTCATCTCAAGGGCAAGCCAGTCGGTCTTGTTAACGTTCTTATGGAAGATGTTGAACCGCGGAAAGAGATTGGGAAAGCTTGTTGTCGTCCCGATTGAGGAATACCTTAACTTCGCAGGTAAGTGTCATCGGTTGTAATGAAGACGATATTGCTCCTTTTCTAATATAACTTGTGTAGATTTGTAACAAATGCAATGAGCGCAGTCTTAGCAAGGTCAAAACAGCTGATGACATCTCACACCATGGTGTTGTAGTATGCAAAAACTGCAAGATACTTTGGCAAAGGGATATCAACGCTAGCAATAATATGTTTCAAATTGCAACAATCTATCCGGGCCGGTGACCAACGTCCAATTGCTTTCGCAAGGCCGCCTGCACAGCAACCACTACATCATATCGCCACTACGAATGTGATTTCTCTTCCTAGTGAAGATGATTAAGATATTTACAGCCTCAAAACTGGTAAGCGTACATAAAAATGGCAAGCTTTGAAAAATGAATTCTGATGATTGCCTTTCAAAAACACGAATGTTTCCACTATCTTATTTGTGAGTAGTATTTGTTTGAATCTGTTTCTCCTCCTGCCAGTTACTAATGATTGCGAGGCTCTGGTATCGTGATAATAATTTTTTATTATTGGCACAAAATAATTCTCAGTACATAAACGCAACCGTAACCGTAACAGCAACAGCCCAATCCCCCTTACATTCCCCGTAATTATTAAAAATTAAAAATAAAAAGATGAAATCGATGTAGAGCTTTCACCAGGGTAGACACATCCTTTTTCTTCTTAGCTTCTAATTAGTTACTCCATTTTCATAGGTCGTCGTGGTCTTTGTACTGATTTATCTCTCCACCTTTGTTTGTTTAATTTCTTTTTTTGAGCCGATTGACTTCCTCTGTCTCCAGACATAGTAGAGCGACCCAATAATCAAAGCATGAGTGTCAGCGAAAAACCCGTGTTCCAGTTCAATGCACTTCCACAAGATATCAGTGCGTCGAATCGCCATGGCGGCTCGCAAACACGACATCGTTTGTCCAGGTCGCTGACGGGAAATTTCACATCATCTTGCAGCATGTTATACTCGCCAACCGATGAGACATCCACCATGACCAACTTAAAGACTAGGAACAGCTTTGATATCATGCCTCGAGCTGACAAGCCTATACCTAGCCTACCCAAATATCATACACGGCCAGTTTTTGTGAAAAACACCTATGCGAACATTTCATCAAGGCCATCAAAGTTCATTAAGCCAGCGGCACAGCATCAGAACATTGCCGGTAAATCGCCTACCGATCTAGACAATATCGCCAAGCTGTTCTTGCGTTATAATCATAAAATGTATATGGAAGGCTACCTTACAACAATGGTCGAGGTTACACCAGAGGGAAGACATTTGGAGAGTACACAATGGAAAAAGGTGTTTGCCGAACTGTCTGGATCGACACTTGCCATTTGGGATGCAGAGAAATCTAACCGCCAGGAAGGTATTCTTCCAAGTTATGTTAACATTACGGATGCCACCATGGAGATTCTTGATGAAGGCAATGTAGGCAAGCCCAATTGTTTCGCTATTCAAAACACAGCTGGTGCAAATCGATTTGTGTTCCAAGCAAGAACAAGGCAAGATATGGAAAAGTGGGAATTTTGCTTTTGGCTGGCCAGTTTTGAAGGTACAAAATTGCACGAGATGTACACCAGGAAAATTCTAGCGCGGTCTCTGTACAAGCCCTACTTTACAAAACAGCCATCCAGCGGCATAGAGTGCTATCTTCAAGTCCGTTTTGCAGGCAAATCAGATTGGAAACGTCTCTGGACCGTTGTGGACAAGAAGGACGACAAGAAGCGATGGGGTCGCAAAGCATCATCCCCCTTACCTGGCCAAATTTTAATATACGAAGACAAAAAATCGAGAACTCCATTGATATCATTGACCAATATTGTTCGAGCCTATGCCATATACCCTGAAACGCCTCACTTGAGCGAGCACTCCACTTTGTTCAAAGTTGAAGGATCAATTTCCACAGTTTCAACAGATGCAAGTTCAGATATCCCGGATCGAATCTCTCATGTGTTATTCATGGCCAACAACAGCAAAGAGATGGCGCAGTGGCTCTTGACCACGTTTGATATTTTCAAACTCTATGGACGCCCACAACAAATGTCTTTTAACCAAGTTCAGGCTGATGGAATTCATTATAGTGCTGAATCACTATTGATGGTTCCCGGAAAGTTGTTTCTGGACATACAAGAAGTCCAAGGAAAGGGTTTATGTGACAAGAAAAGATGGGATCAAAAAGGGGTTTTTACGGACGAGCTGCAAAGAAAATTAGAGTTTGAAGAAGATAAAGCTAAGAAACCTTTGTCTCCAAAAGGCTACCACGCAAAATCGAAAAGCTTGCAAACACCCCACGTAGAGCAGCTAAAATCCAAAACCTCCACCACAGCTTCTCTCTTGAGTGACCTTACCAGCAATAGTCAACCCCCAGAAGTGAGTTCCATGAAGCAAAAAGTTGTGTCAATTCCGACAAAGCAAATAGGAGATTCTAGCGAGGACGATACTGAAGAGGATGGAGCGGGCGAGACGGATGAAGACACGGATGATGGCTCTAGCTTGAGGATTCCGTCAAAAGAAAACGCCATCTCTCAGCCACTTTCCAGTTCAACTCAACCGCATATTGAACCACGCGGATTAACAAGGCAGAGCAGTACCTCTAGCAGTTTTTTGTTGGATTTTGGAAACCTTTCTGGATCAAGGAATATGAGCAGTCGTGCTTCATCAGCGACAGCGTCCACTTCCAGTCTTTTTGGGGACTTTGCTCGCTCCACGGAGCTTTCAAAATACATCGATCCATCCGTATTTGAAGAAGATGTAGGAGAAGAAGTAGTAGTTGATAGAGCTCTTGAAGAATCTCGTGATGGTGTCCCGGCGCCAGCTGGTTCAAGGGAATCCAAAGGGAACCCGTTATCTTTCCCCAAATCTAATATCAGAGGCCTCTTTCCAAAGTTGCACTGGGGTACCTCTGGTACCATTGATTACGATGATGATGTTGGAAGTCTATCCAATCCTTCAAATGATTTCAAAGACATAGCAGATTTGGGAGGTCGAGAGGGGCCGCCCATACCATCCTTGGGAGATCAATTTGCTAGTGAGAACAGCCTTCTCGCCAAAAAGCCAGCCGATTTACCCATGACCGCTCAGGAGCAAACAGAGTATGCAAGAGCAATGCGCCAGCCTTTTCTTCATGTACCGGTTAAACCAAAAGATCCTGGTTCAGGTTTAATCGGGAGAATAACGCAACTTGAATACGTGAGGCAGCAAAACAGTGGAAAAGGAGCAGTTGATAAAGTAGACAAGGTGCATGCGTTCAGTGCGGAAGTGGAAAAAGAGCGCTATTTTGAGCGCGAGAGAGACAGACAACTCATAGAGCATCGACAGCAGCAAATGCTGCAGCACGTAAGGAACTGTTCACCAAAATTTTCATGTTTCATTTCATATAACTAATACTGTGCCAAAGATGATGATGATGAACGGTGGTAATTTTGCCTTGATGCCTGTTATCCAAACCCCACACGGTCTAGTTCCCGTCATGATGCCATTTTCCATGCCTCCCCAAGCGAGTATGTCTTCACCGTTAGGTCAAACGATGCCCTCGCATGACCCTAGAATGTCAGCGTATGATGCCAGAATGCCAACCCATGACCCAAGGATGACAGGACTTGACCCCAGGATACCACTGTTTGACCCTAGAATGACAGGCATACAGCCCACCACTGGTCTCAGCAGTAGCTCATCGGCAGAAACAAATCGCAGTCCTTTCGCGTCATCCAGCAGCCGAAGCAGCTCTTATACTGGGTCGTCTATTCACAGCCAGTTTAGCAACAGCAAGAACGGGTATATGTCCAGCACACAAGCTGCACCGGCAACAGCACTAGGTGATAGTAGTGGAGATGAGGACGACCATATTCCTATCGCCAAGACTCCAATAGCTAAGCGACGCTCAGGATGGACACACCCTCGCCCAGAGAGATTATAGCTCATAGAAATAAACCCCATTGCCGCACTTCCAGTAATTGAAGATTAAGCTATTCTATTACAATACCCCTCCCCCAATGTATTTTAAACTTTTTTAACTTGTATGGCCTTTCGGATGTAGTGGACATATTTAGTCATTTCAAACCAATAACCGAGAAACAATATGTTATGTATAAATACTGTCAATCTTGGTTTCATTTCTTATCATGATGGATTGGCTAATTCATGTTATTCGGCAGTTTCGCTAAACGATTGCAGGAGACAACCAATTATTCGATGTTGTTCTACTGTACGCATTCCCAAATAGTGTAATAACAGTCATCTGTCAGTTTCTGCGTTCAAGTATGAATCTTTTTCAATTTGGTATGTCGCACTAAACAATATACAGACTACACACATATACTGAGCGTACAGTTATGGATATAAGCGATTCGCGTCGTAAGAATGATATAAACAAAGAAAAAAAGAGGTACGTGACAAAATGAAATGAGGGGAAAAGGTGGGAAGGCAGTATGAAATAAGCGTCATCAGAAAGCTAATGTTACTCGATGACCTCTAGCTTTGCTCGTTTTCTTTCATAGCCACCATATGAGGTATCATCTTGGGGCTGAAGTTGCTGCTGAAACCAGTGGCCTGCATGGCTAGAGCTAGGTGTTTCATCCCCGTTGGCTGCTTGCTGCATCATCCCCATGAAGCTTACAAACTGAGGTAAGTCCTGTAAGTTGACGAACGGTGGAAGATCCGACGAGCTTTCGGCTACCAAACCTCCTGTGGCTTGGGAATCTGATGTGCTGTTGTATTGTCGTTTACGACTTTGATTGTTTTGGTCTCCTTCTGACTGCGATGTAGAAGAATATTGAGACGCCGCAATCATATTCTGGGTACTGGGGCCACGGTGAACCATGCCGGGATCAACTCCTTGCACTCGTTGAATGGCTTTGAGATGTGCGCAATATTTGACCACCATATCCAGAAGGCCATTGGTCGAAAAAGGTTTGGGCAGTACGTCATTCATGCCGCTTCCAAAGTATTCCATAATATCACTATCAGTGGTATTGGACGTCATGGATATGATGGGGGTAAGGGTATCATACTGTCTTATGTTACGGGTGGCAGTAACACCATCGAGATTAGGCATCACAACATCCTATGATATTAAAGAGAAATGAATATCGTGCGCAAGGAAAGTGAACTGTTCACAACCGTAAGAAATTATTACCATTAAAACGAGATCGTATTTTTCCAAGCCGAGTTTCTTCAACGCTTCAACACCGTCAGTTGCTACATCAAATGTACATCCAAACACTTGGAGTAATTTACTGCTGAGATTGCGACAAACAGAGTCGTCATCGACCAATAAGACACGAGGAGGTACTGACCAACCAGGAATGTAAGTCTTACGATGAATGCGCATAGTCTTATCAGATGCAGGACGAGCCGCAGCTGTCGTGGATGCTTGACTAGTACTGGCATTATTGGATGGGGTATACGAGGGAGACATATTCTTTGGTTGCAAATGCCCAACAGTAACAACTGTCAAGCCGTCAGCGTTCTTGGAATTGCCAAGTATGTTGGTTCCCTTCGTGTCTTTTTCGCCGGGAAGTGTCAAATTCATGCTGGCTGCAGCCGCTGTGAATTGTGTTGACAGATCAGCAAGATTGGGCATGTTGAAGGAAGGCTGCGCTGAAGACTCGGATGTAGCTGGAAATGATTCATTGTTTGCGACAGGAGCAGATGATGATGCTTTCGTGGAAATCAAGTCGGAAGAAAGTATATCGTTCTGCTGGTTATTTTCAGTAGAAGCCCAAGGCACTTGAGTAAGCTGTTGTAGGCTTTGAATACGCTGAGAGATCTGATTCATCTGGGTAACACTTGCTTTTGCAACTTCGGAATAAGATTGAATCAGTTTCTGTGCTTCGGATGAAGGGACAAACGGCGTATCATGACCATAATTTGGCTGCCTATCATCTATTTGTCCTCTCTCTTCTTGGTGGTGCTCTGAAGATGTCATAAAAGCGGTAAATATAATGGTCTATTCTATTTACGTAACCCACTGTGTTGGGTACTAACCTTGTTCTTGTTGTACGAGGTACTGCACTAAATTTTGCATCAAATTATCTTGAGCCATCATTTTGCTGCGACAGCCCATAATTTCATTCAGCACAACACCATAATTGTTACCAATGCTTTGAAGGTGTCCAGCCATGTCGGTATGGATCTTGTGGAGGTATGCTATCTGAGTGTGCAAGTTGGCGGCAAGTGCGTTGAATTCGGCAGGAGCAGCTTGGTTGTTGTTGAAGGATTGGTTGGAATTTTGCAAGCTAACCGAATTATTGCCACTGTTGTCTTGGCCAGCACCAGCATTTCCTGCTGAACCGGACGTTGTAGGGCCACGATTGCCCTTGTTCGGGGTTTTTCTTTTGATCTTTTCCAATAATTCCTTTTTGTTACTTTGAAACTTTGGATGAACGAATTCCCAGGCCTGTAAACATATGAAAAAAGAAAAAAAAAATTAGAATCTAGTAAATAGCATTTTAGAGCTATCAAGTGAAAACTCATTGTGTGGCGTACCTGTTCACCGTATGGCTTGCCATCATCGGCGTTTCTCAGCTTGTGGAAGTCGTATTTGTTAAGCTGTCGAACAAAACTAGCAAAGTTGGAGTGCTTAAAGTGTTTGGGCAAGATAACTTTGGAAAATTCCGTTGGATCTTTCACAACAAAAGTCTCTCCATTGTTGCCCCAGGAGACAATGTGGTTGTAAGACTTGTCTTCCAGCATGCTGTACGTAGAAATATGAGACAGGGGAATCGGTTTTCAATTCTATAGCACTGCATTAGCTTACCGAAATAATTTCTTTACAAAATCAGGTATGCCTCCTGACGTTGGCGCTTGATTAGCCTGGGCCGTAGCCTCCATTGATATGGCTGGGTTACTGTCGACGAAAGATTGTTGTGATGTGAAGTTATTCCGAGCTGAAGAATTCATTTCTTCAAGGTTGGAAAGTAGCGTAACAAGTCAACTTGTTTTTTTAAGAGACTGGCAGCAATATGATAAAGAGTAAAACTAGAGGAAAGACGAAAAGCAGTAAGTCTGTATGTTTTTCCAAAATGTGCTAAAGCTCTCAGCTGAGCTTAAAGCTCCTGAAAATGAGACCCACTTTTCTGTAAATGGTGATCCAATGACGATTGATGAATCAAATGATACTACTTGGTTGTGATTTCTACAAAGTGAAACGTCGAAGAACGCAGATTTCTGCTTTTTCGTATTTGTTTTGTAGAGGGACCTAGTCTTATGGAAGGGCTCAAAGGGTCCTTCATATCCATAAGATGGTTTTACATGACAAACGGCAAAGTCACGTGTGTGCTACCATCAGGCACAATCCAATCGTTCTTTGCCAGCCTGTCACTGCCGCTGTCTGAATTAATTTCGCGCCTGCTTCTTCTCTTTGCTTGACAACGACATCATGTCCGCCATGCAAGACTTAGCTCCCGCGATCAAGCGGTTAGCCAATTCGTACCAGCAGACTACATCTATTAGTCTCAAGTTTATCGACATCTACTTGGTTTTCATTATGGGATCCGGTATCCTTCAATTTGTGTACATGCTTGCTGCTGGTACTTTCCCATACAATGCATTCTTGGCTGGATTCATCTCGTCAGTTGGTAGCTTTGTGCTTGCTGGTGAGTTCATATCTGTCTTTATATTATATCTATGAGATACCGCCAAAGTCGCCTATTACGGTATCGCGGACCATGGTCGCTGTCAAGTGCTGTGAGAAAACCAACGACAGTGATATGATAAATGAGATACGATGTATTATGGAAAGAAACGCAACCGGTGATTGTAACGGTGTCGAAAGGATTGGGTATCGGTCAGGGAGACTGTTGAGAGGGTCTGGACGGATCCATTATTACAAATCCCAGCCAGCCACTGATCATGCCTTCTGTTACTACAGCCAATTTGCGAATCCAGACCAATGCGCAAAACTCTCCAGACTTTAAAGGAATTTCACCAGAACGGTATGTCAAACTTCTCTGAATGATTTATTTCCAAGAGGAAAAGAAAGCACACCTAACACCCTGCACTTTGTTGTTCAGAGCTTTTGCAGATTTCGCTGTTTGCTCTATTCTCTTGCATTTATTCTGTGTAAACTTCCTCGGATAAAGGTCTCCCCATGACAAGAAAAAAACATGCTTATTCCCCTTCCCAAAACTCAACTCAATAAATGAAAGCAAGAAAGTTCTCGTACCTTTTTTTTTCTTATATCTCATGTCTTGAATTTCGAAAGTGTATGACCATGCATGTTTCAATACATCTGGCATTTTATTGCTTCAACTCCATACGCTTCGTTATGTGTTGAAATGTTCTAGATTGCTTTACCATGAGCCCGTTACTGCAAGAATAGCTCTTTTACCAGAGAACTGTCCTCCAAAGGACAGGGTGAGCGACGCAACGATGTAGATGCACACAAGCTTTCAACATGTCCTCCGCAAGGTCGTGGTCCTCTGAACCATTATTCAATACATTTTTAAGTACATGGCTGTTTTATTTTTATTAATCTTGCAATGAAATGGATATCACGAACAAATGAATTTTATTGTGGTGGTCGATAACCTCCAAAAGGTGGTTGTGGTGGTCGATAATTTGCACCACCGGGTGGGCCACCAGGCGATGGACCACCATAACCCATATAAGGTGGTCGTCCAACAGCGCCTGCAAACACTACGATTTAGTATGAGCATGGAAAACATTCATGTAAGGAAATTCACTTACCGCCCATTGGAGGTGGAGGTGGTGGTCGGTAACCTTGTGTAGTAGGTACCGAGTTATAAGGAACCGCAGATGGCAATCCATTCATTGGCGGGGGAGGTCTTCCTCCAGCCATACCCATAGGTGGTCTTCCCATTCCAGGTGGGCCGCCAAACATTGACGCTGAAGCAGGAGCATTCTTCTTGGCCTGCGCTGCCAACAAACGTTCCGCTTGAGAACCGTGACGTTCACCTTTACCATCCTTCTTAAACGCATAGGACACGTTGACTTCCTTATTCATTAGGTATTGCCCATTCATGGCATCTATAGCAGCATCAGATGAATCAAAGTTATCGTATGTGACGAAGCCATATCCCTTGAAGTTGCCGGTCTCTGCGTCCCTAGCAATCTAAGATTTCCAACACGCATTAAAACAATGCTATCTATGGATCCATTAACCGACATATAGCCTTACCTTTGGAGTCTGAACAATTACACCGAATGCACTGAATACATCGTACAGCATCTTTTCGTCGACGTCTGGATCAAGATTGCCAACAAAGAGCGTGGCACCAACATCCAAGTTCTTCTTATCTGACGTTGCCTGAAAATGATTGACATCATGTTAGTTAAATATAACGGTAACCACGCCAAATTGAACGTTATTCACCTTGTTGACTCTGATTGGCTTTCCGTATAGTTTGATCTGATTCATAATGCGAATGGCGTAATCGGCGTCTTCCTCTGTCATAAACTCGCAAAATCCATAACCTTGGTGACTTTGCGTGACGCGATCTTTGGGCAAATGAACGTTGACTTATCGATTATGTCGAGACAATTAGTATATGTTTGGTTAGTTGTATGGATCACGACCCAAAGTACTTACCAACAGGCCCAGCCTGAAGCATCAGCTCCCATACAAGGGTTTCGGTACACCGTTCGTCTAAGTTTCCAACATAAACAGTGGCATCCTGATTTCTTTCAATTTGTTGTGCCATTTATGTTTTTTGGAATCAGCCAATCTCTTCCAAAGGTTCAACCAGAAGGAATCATGATGTCAAAAAGTCACATGACTTGACTTTCGGCTGAGTTGGGCCCAAGTTACATTTTGATCGGGCTTTCGATTGGAGTTTCTGTGGCCTTCTGTCTGCACAGGAACACTTAGCATAAATGAAGCTTTCAGTAACCACAGACGAGGGCGATTTATACAATTTGGAGATTGATTCTCAAATGGAGATAGAAAATCTCAAGGCTCTTCTCGAAGCTGAAGTAAGTACTCTCTTAAAGTTGTCATGATCTGTCAGCCCAGACTGTACTGTCAAAGAAAGCTTGGCCATTGCTCTGTACACTTGTGACGTGACGTATTTACCACTTTTTACCGCAGACGAATATTGAGGTTGCAGAGCAAATGCTATTTTACAACGGAAACGAACTCGTAGACCCTCAAAAAACTCTTCAACAGTACGATATAGGTCAGGACGACATTGTTCTTCTCCGTCGTAAGCGACAAGGAGGATCAAGGTAGGGAACACGCCATTAATTGCCTTTGTTCATAGTGGCAAGAAATCTAAAAGGACATTGGTTGTTGGAAAATCTCAGTGGTAATCCAAACTTCGATATGATGCGACAGCATGTACTTCGTGATCCTCGTCTTTTGCAACAGCTTGCCAATGTAAGCACGATGACTGTGTGAATGTTTACTTTCATGCGGGAAAAAAGTGTTGCTGACCTTCGAGTATAGACAAATCCAGATCTTGCCCAGGCAGCTATGAACGATCCGGAGAGATTCAATATGATGGTACAGCAAATAGAGCAAAGTCGACGCCAAGCTGAAACGCAAAAATCTCTACAGTTGGCTGCCTTGAATGACGATCCTTTTGATGTAGAAGCTCAAAAGCGGATCGAAGAAGCTATACGACAGGAAAATATTGCTGCGAATTTGGAGGCTGCTATGGAGTACAACCCAGAATCTTTTGCCAGAGTAAGCTCTGCGGTGAACAAGGCGATTTCCATTTCGAGCCTATTACTGACTGTATCACACTATCAATAGGTTACTCGCCTATATATACGAGTGGAAATCAATGGGAAGGATCTGGTTGCATTGGTTGACTCTGGTGCTCAGAGTACTGTCAGTAAGTTGATTGACGAGCAGGCTCTGTGATCATGTGAATTTTGGTCCCCCATCGTTCAAACCCCAATTTTTTTTTTCTATAGTCAGCCCAGAGACGGCCCAACTGTGCGGACTCGATCGCCTTCTTGATACTCGCTTCAGCGGAGTGGCAAAGGGAGTTGGAACGGCCAAAATCCTGGGTCGGATTCACAGCGCACAGATGAAACTGTCAAAGGACTTCTTTCTGGCATGTTCGTTCATTGTTGTGGAAGGAAAAGGTTCTGAGCTACTTTTTGGATTGGACATGCTTCGAAAGCATCAAGTAAGTGATCCTCGTTGCAATATTTGATAGCCCGAACGAGGTGTTACTTTGAACACTACCACCACGATTTCATGTCCTTTATTTTTTTCTCACACCGAGCGCCCCTTCTTTTACAGGGATGTATCGACCTTCGAAAGAACGCTTTAACGTTCGATGAGATTGACATACCGTTTTTACAAGAGCATGAATTGCCAGAAAAGCAGCGTATGATCGAACTTCATGGTGGAGCAGATGATGAAACACCGGCTGAAGCACGAATTGCTGGACCAGTTGCCAATGCTAACGCATCAAACTACGGCGAAACGTCACAATCAAGTGCAGCATCGTCAAACAAAGGATACTCCGAGAGTGACATAGCTACGTTAACTAACCTGGGAGTCAGTAGACAGGAGGCGATCCATGCATTGGATATGGCAGGCGGCAACTGTGAAGTCGCAGCTAGTTTATTGTTCCAAAACTAAGATTGTTTGTTGTTGGTAGTACAGATATACCATAAAAAGGCATGATTCTCTCAAGCAAAATGAAAACATTTCCCTCTTGTTATTTTTTTTTAAATACTGTCTTCTCCCCTCTCCATTTTGTCATGGTAAAATCCTCCATCCATCAACCTACATGCAGTGTGCTTCTACGTTCCCTTCAACTAAGCTGTACTGCATTCTATTCAGAATCCTAGTCACCTCTCGGACCCTGAGCAGTACTATATCAAACAGGAACGAATAGGTACCGTATCGGCCGTGTCGTTTCGCGTTTCGCCCCACTGAAGCTGATAACTGATTCTTATTTTACTGCAGGCAAAGGTTCCTTTGGCGAAGTTTTCAAAGGGTTAGTGAACGTAGAGTAACAGCTGCCTGATATCAGTAGGATCTAAACCCTACCTGCTTTTCTAGCATCGACAGACGAACAAATCGCCCTGTTGCTATTAAGATCATTGATTTAGAAAATGCTGAAGATGAAATTGACGATATTCAGCAGGAGATTGCCATTCTATCTCAGCTGGATTCACAGTATGTCACAAAGTAAGTGGTATTCCTTTTACTATAGGTTTCCTCACGAAGAGTGTCTGATGCAAATCGAACGTCAGATATTTTGGGTCACACTTGAAAGGCTCCAACTTATGGATTATCATGGAATATTGTTCTGGTGGCTCCTGTTCCGACTTGGTAGGTATAGGGCTGGCTTTTTGTAACAAGTAATGATGGTCGTAATCTGATATCTTAACGAATCCACTGTAAGATGAAAGCTGGTCACATTAGAGAGGAATACATTGCCATCATACTTAGGGAGTTACTTCGAGGTCTCGACTACCTCCATAATGAAGGAAAGCTTCACAGAGGTAAGTCATTTAGGTCCAACAAGACTGAGCTACCCATTTGTTGGCGGCTATACTAATTCTTGTTCTCTTCCCACTATGAACCGACAAATAGATATAAAAGGTAAATGACCCAAAGATCTTCAACGGGTTATATGTGGAATGGCACTCTGAGGCGCGCATGGTACTAATCTACCTTCTTTCCTTCTTTTTTTATGTAGCTGCAAATGTACTGTTGAGCGCAAATGGAGATGGTAAGTGATTACACCTCTGTACTACCGTAAATGCTTATGCACAACTTAAATGGCTTAATTAATCCAATTTCAAACAGTCAAATTGGCTGATTTTGGTGTTTCAGGTCAGCTCACGGCTAGTCTGACCAAGAAAAACACGTTTGTGGGAACTCCTGTAAGCATGCATGTGGTATACATAAGAAAATAGCACATTGTCATCTCACACATAGCATATGCCTTTTCAGTTTTGGATGGCACCTGAAGTCATTAAGCAATCCGGGTATGATCATAAGGTAAGCAAAGATGTTAGAACAAAGTGTCAGAAGCCCGTATAGAAAAATCTGACCGCCGAGTGCGTGAATTTAGGCTGATATTTGGTCGTTGGGTATAACTGCCATCGAGTTAGCCAAAGGAGAGCCACCATACGCTGATATGCACCCAATGAAAGTCCTATTCTTGATCCCAAAAAGCCATCCACCGACCCTGGAGGGTACCTATAGCAAGCATTTCAAAGATTTTATCAATGTGTGTTTGCAAAAGGACTCCACTCGAAGACCAACTGCCCGTGAACTACTCAAGCACCGCTTTATCAGAAACGCAAAGAAGGTATCATATTTAACGGAACTGATTGAAGCTCATGAACGATGGCTTCACATGGGTAATGGCAAAGACAGTGACTCGTCCGATAACGAAGAGAAGTAAGTTATTGAAACTATACTTTAACACATGATGCTATAGTGACTAATGCAACCCTTGATCTTTCTCTGTTGCTTATTAGAGCTGATGAACCGGATGATGACGGATGGGACTTCGGAACAGTACGACAACCTGCAGATTTCCGGTCACCACTTCCATCTCAGTCTTTGGGGATGAGACAAACAACCTCCACAGCTACCTTGACACAAATGTCTAATAGCTCATCCGCTCAAAGTATACAATATGCACCACCTCCTCAACAGAGGATGCAAACAGGAGGACGACTGCAGCAGGCGGGTACGAGACAATCAACTTCATCGATCAACCAAATAACAGTGAGTGTTTTTGAATTGAACATGTGAAGGAACTTGATCATTCACTGCTAACAAAAACACTGATAGAATGGTATTCAACGTATGACTTCGAGATACAGTATGGACGAATATGGTCAAGATACGGTTAGGGCCAATAACAACAACAATGATATGCCCCGACCGTCTATTCTATCTAGCGTTTCTTCCTCCGAAACCTCTACACCATTACATAATGAAGCTGTATTTCAAGATACTGTTACATCTATTCTTAGCCAGGTATGTTGAATTACTTGCGCTTTGCATTAAGTTCATGCTTTTCGTACTAATGCCTGCTGCTAATGCTTTCAATTAGCTTCATAAAAGCTGCCGCTCAAAACGTGGACAAGCTGCCATTGAAAATCTAGTACATGCCTTTGAGCTGGCAGAGCGAGAGCAACCAGGCACCAGCCAGACTTTGATAGAGGAAAGCATTCGTCGTTTACACACCGAACGATGAGTGAGTAAGCGATGAACTTTTGGACCTCCTAGTCGCCACTCTTTCCTTTCAAATACACTACTGCGAACTATCTGCTGGATACCCCTTCCTTTCTACTGATTCACTCAACGGCTTCCATACCTTTCTTGTGCGATTAAGGCCAATGTTCCCAAGTAAACCCCACTAAATAAAGTAAAATTGAAACCCCCAAAAAAGTTTGACAATAGATCGATTGAATTTAATTTAGAACTGGACTGTAATGACAAAAACAACTTGACTCGTGAACAAGTAACGTCGAAACCTTGGTCTCGTCAACGCTATGATGCTCGGTAAAGGGTTTTGAAATGAAAGGGGGGGGATTGTGGTATGGCATAACTTGTGGATATTTAGAAACTTTTTCTTAGCTATGCCAAAAAAATTGCAGAGAGGACAAAAAAAGTTTGAAATGAACAAACGTGCGAAGCCCTACATTATAATCTGTAAAGGATGAAAACAAAAAAAAAAGAGCTTTTACTTATGGGATTTCCTTTTGGTGCCTTAAGGCATAATTTACTCTTCAATGGGCATCTCCTCGCCAAGGTAATCTTCATCTTCGTCCATCTCGTCTTCAGCGGTGGCTTCTTGGTATTGTTGGTATTCGGAAACAAGATCGTTCATGTTCGACTCGGCTTGAAAAGGCAACACAAACAGATTAGCGCATCTTTCTAGCATTCACTCAAAGTGTATATTCATAAACACATACCTTCAGTAAATTCCATTTCGTCCATACCCTCCCCAGTATACCAATGCAAGAAAGCCTTTCTTCTGAACATAGCAGTGAATTGATCATTAACACGCTTGAAGAGCTCCTGGATAGCAGTGGTGTTACCAATGAAGGTACCAGACATCTTGAGACCAACAGGAGGGATATCACACAGGGAAGACTTGACACCATTAGGGATCCACTCAACAAAGTAGGAAGAGTTCTTTTGTTGGACAGCCAACATTTGGTTCTCAACTTCCTTAGTAGAGAGACGTCCACGGAAGATAGTAGCGACGGTCAAGTAGCGTCCATGGCGTGGATCGGAGGCCGCCATCATGTTGCGGGCATCAAACATCTGAGCGGTCAACTCAGGGACGGTCATGTTGCGATATTGTTGTGAGCCAAAGGCAGTCAATGGGGCAAAGCCGACCATGAAGAAGTGAAGACGTGGGAAGGGAACCATATTGACGCAGAGCTTGCGAAGATCAGCGTTCAATTGACCAGGAAAACGAAGTGAGGTGGAGATACCTGACATAACAGCAGAGACAAGCTGGTTAAGGTCACCATATCCGGGGTTTGTGAGTTTGAGAGTGCGGAAGCAGATATCGTAAAGGGCTTCGTTATCAATACAGAAAGTAGCATCACAGTTCTCAACGAGCTGGTGAACAGTCAACACAGCGTTGTAAGGCTCAACAACTGTATCAGAAACCTTGGGCGAAGGAACAACAGAGTATGTGCTGAGCATGCGGTCAGGATATTCTTCACGGATCTTGGAGAGCAAAAGGGATCCAAGACCAGATCCAGTACCACCACCAAGAGAGTGAGCAAGTTGAAAGCCTTGCAAGCAATCAGTGTTCTCAGCCTCCTTGCGGACAACATCGAGAATGGACTCTACAAGCTCGGCGCCCTCGGTATAATAACCCTTTGCCCAAGCGTTACCAGCTCCGGATTGAGCAAACACAAAGTTATCGGGACGGAAAAGCTTTCCGTATGGGTTGGCACGGATGGCATCCATTGTGGCAGGCTCCAAATCCACCAAGACAGCACTGGAAATAGTGTACGTCAATCCTAACCTTGACCTTGACAATCTAAACTAAAATACATTGGAAAAAGTCATACCGAGGAACATATTTGCCTTGGCTGCCTTCATTATAGAAGACGTTGATACGCTCCAATTGAAGATCAATATCGCCAATATAATTACCGTTATGGTCGATGCGTAGAAACCAACAAAGAAAAAATGTCAGCCCACACTGCTAAACATCAAACTAGAAAACGTAGAAGGAAAAGCAACTTATCATGCTCAGCAGAGATGGTTTCCCAGAACTTTTGACCAATCTAGTTGAAGAAAGAATGAATAAGCACTGAAGCATTTGCTATTGGCAATTATCAAGTTCTCTCAAATAGGTCGGCGTCTATGCAGACTACGACATCTAGCCTTGTTCTCTCGAACGATATTACATCAAACCCGTAGTTACCTGGTTACCACACTGGCCTATCAACGAGATGCGTGAGCACAGTAAGTCAAAACGTCAAAAGTAAAAACTTCATTGCATTTGACACTTCAGTTACGTAACACAATGACTGAAGTTTCAGAACACTGCTTACCAGCTTGAATATGGATAATTTCTCTCATATTGTAATTAATGAAGTTTGTAAACTAAAAGAAATAAGATACAAGCGAGAAGATCAGTCAACTACCTCAGGCACTGGGAATGGCAGGAGTCAAAGGGAGTATCGGGGAAGAAGGAGAGACTCGATAAGACGTGACCCTACGCGCTTCTGGCTGTTGGCTCGACTTTCGACTGCAGTATATGATACTTAGGATAGTGATTGAGTGAATTTCGACATTTACCTCAAGTCAAAGAACGAGTGTGAAGGAGAAAACGCTCTTAGGGATACGCTTTACCTGTTAAAAACTATCAAAACGCGCTATTGCACGAGGTCGACTTCCCCTTTGAATCACCATCGGGGGGGGGACTGATACTTTCTATGTCATTTTAAGCGGTCAAATCAATTTTTGAAAGAAGCGCTATTTGACATCCGACGCACTTTTCTTTCATATTTCAGTTGACTCCCAGTCTAATGGAAAGTTCTAAGTGGACTTGGATCAAAAATAGGTTTCATAAGTGAAGGGCAATGTCTGGAGGATTTTGCGCCCCTGAAGTTAGTAGCACGTCAGATCTCTATAAGCGTCTACAACCAATGCAAGGAGTCGATTCCCATACCGTCCCTACTCCTATCGGTATTTGGGCACCTGACAGCTTGCTGCATCAGGTCGAAGCTATCATAGTCTCAAGTTATTTAGCTGACTTAGTCAAGCACAAACTATCTAGCTCGAGTTTAGAGATAGGAACAGTCTCGCTCGCTTCTTGAAAAAAGAATTGCACCATTTGAAGGAGAGATGTTTGAAACAAATATGGGTTGCCACGGTACTCGGAATCGTTTATACCCGCCTGTATCTGGCGGTAAACGGCTTCCCACTCTGCTTGTCATGCAAATCACCGAGCAGCTTATTACCGAGAGGGTTACACTTTCAATACTAAATTGGTAGAAGTACTCTGAACAGAAGACATGCTTAGTATTGATAACAAAAATAGTGTCAACATGTCCATTTCTTGGAGAAAGTACTATTTTGTTGTAATAAACTTCCGGGCTTCACACGCTTATCGGATCTTGACTGCAACCTTTTTTTTTTTTTGGCTTCATATATTAAGACAGTGAGTCCTCTGATTGAAATGCTCAATCGAATTGCTTCTGTCCGTCGAACTTTCTCTACAATGACAAGTCAAGTTAGTATCGCAGTGTTAATATCATTTTGTTTTCACCCTGAAACTACTTATGAACATTTCGTTACCACCTTCCATTCCAACCTGCCCACCTACAGCGCTGGTCACGCCTTATACGGTAATTATACCCACCCACCATTTTTGCAAATATACTCTTGCTATTGTCCTGATGGGCTTACCTTCTTTTTTTATGGTGAATAATAAAGCTTCGAAGATGAACATGGCAAGACTCACTATGGCCAACCCATATTGGAAAACGAGGAGCTCAAGCAGTCTGATCTTAAGAAAGGCTTAAAGGCTCACCTTGTAGAAGGAGATGTATTTGGAGAGCACACAGTTACAGACAAGTCAAGAACGGTGAAAAAGGTATGTTATAGTAGCAGTAAATGCATAGTAGCAGAAAATGCCATTGCGCTGGCTTAAATAACACAATTCTATACCAAATGCTTTAGTTGCTTGCGCCAGTTACCCCCAGCATTATTAGGTGTATCGGTCTCAACTATCGCCGCCATGCTCAAGAAACTGGTTCCAAAATACCAGTGAAACCAATTCTATTCATGAAGCCTCCCTCTAGCGCATGCGGGCCATACGATACTATCCGGGTACCACATGTGGCTCAAGACGATATGGTTGATTACGAAGCTGAGCTTGCCGTCGTTATTGGTAAAAAATGCAGAGACATTAGCAAAGAGCAGGCCCTTAACTATGTTGCAGGTAAAAAAAGTTTTGACAATTTTCCCTCATGTCACATTCGTTCCTCACACGTATCTTACCACTCAGGATACACCATTTGCAATGACGTGAGCTCTCGCAACTGGCAAATGGGCCCAAAAAGTGGCGGCCAATGGAATTTTAGTAAAGGCTTCGACACCTTCGCACCTCTCGGCCCTATGATCGTTTCCAGCTCTGTGATTACAGATCCACAAACTCTCAAGCTTGGTACAAGATTGGACGGCCAATTGTTACAAGACTACACAACCTCAGACATGATATTCGACGTATCAACGATTGTCAGCTTTTTGAGTCAAGGCACCACTCTCATGCCTGGGGATGTCATAATTACAGGAACCCCACATGGTGTTGGCTATACCCGTTCACCACCAGTGCTTCTCAAGCATGGTACCAAATGTGAAATTTACATAGAGCGAATCGGTAATATTGTAAACCCCGTTGAGTATGAAAGAGGTCAATCCAAATTGTAAGGTCAAACATCAGAGAAATAAAAAAAAAAAATTTTTTTGCGACTCCACAACATTGTTATGATTTGCATATGGAAGGTGGGCATGATGATAAATGATTGAGTGACAGCCTTCATGCGTGAACCTGGGATGTTTCAATCTTTACTTTGCCTGAGGATATTGCCCACCGCTATAACATGCCTAAAAGGAGAGTTAGAGAAATGGGGCTAACCGCTTGGTGTAACACTGCAAAGGATGAACATTCGCTTCGTCTCATGGTATCCCTTTTTGCTTCCCGTAACGCCTTACTAATGGGTCAAAACTTGAACTCAAAAGGGAAGTAGATACAATAAACCTCACATAATGGTATTAACATATTGATGTAAAATATTATCAGAAAAGAATTGTCTACTACATGTTTCTTGCGAAACATGCCATTTTTTCATCAACTTGTAAAGAAGAGCAGTCGACAAAGGGGTGGATGAGAGGTACAAAAACAATGTTCGCTTGCTTCTGACAGAGTATGAGCACGCGGTTTTTAATGGGATATTGGTTCTACTAAGGTGGGCTGCTTCAATCGTCACTTAACTTTGCTCGGGGTTGTGCAAAGAAAGCTTGAATTTTTTTTTTTTCTTGACCAGTCAGTCAATCTCACATCCCGATCTTCTTCTTTTCTCTGCTACATTTCTTCTCTACAGTAGCTTGCTGCCACTTAAGTATGAAAATCCAATCCTTTTACATAAAATTTATTATGATGAGATACATCGAACAGGTTATAACCAATACATATTTTAACATTTGCTCTTCCTTTCACCTCGCTTTCCAGTTTTTCAACTTTTTGGTTCCGTGGCTGATTCTGCGAATGACAGATCCAAAGACATCGGCCATTTCTCGCGCAACTTTGAGCGATGGCACCACAGTCCAAGTCAATGGTGAGAATTTTTGTATGACTAATTAAAAAGCCCATACCTACGTTGGATATTCTGTTCAGAACTTGGGAATATCTTGGAAATTCCTTGCCAATGCCCATCCATTTCTTGTTTATGAAGCCCATCCAATTTTAACCCCAAATACGTTAACCCTCATGGAAAATTCCTCTTTTCTTCATTCATCCATGGCTAATCCGCGTCTCTGTTGCTATCTGCTTGTATAGATCATGTCTACCTTGCGCCAGAGCATCTGGGCGAGCCGTTCTATATCGGCCGCATCATGGAGTTTACCAATTCCCCAAAGCGAAGAGGCTTGCAAGCGCGGATTGCGTGGTATAACCGACCTAAGGATGTTGTCAACCGCAAAGTGTATGATCCTTGTCTATTGATCGCAACTATGCACTCAGACCTCAATCCTGTATCGTCTATCCGTGGCAAGTGCCGTGTTGTTCATAAGGATTACATTGACAAATCTGAGCTTGAGAAGTACCGAACTCAACCTGACAGCTTTTATTACAACCAACTGTACGATCGATATATCCAACGAGTGTATGACGTTGTCCCTTGTGAATCTGTGCAGAATGTACCAAAGGATATCCAAGATGCGTTGATGGACCACTATCAGTTTATTGTGGTTGAGCAAGGCAAAGCTGCAGAACTTACGGACACAAGAAGAGTATGCTGTGTCTGCCATGGGTGGTGCGCTAGGTATGATTTATCAGGCTTCTATTCTATCGCCTACCAGCTTTTGTTTCTCAAAATTCCCAATGTTTACCATCATCTCCTCTAAAATTCCCTAATACTAGTGCCGACTCAGTCAAATGCTCATCATGCCAGAACAATTATCACATGACATGCGTCAATCCACCTCTGGCGCGGAAACCATCCAAGGGCTTTGCTTGGCAGTGCGCTGTCTGTTTCAAAAAAGACCCCAAAAACTCCTCTTTACCAAGTCCAATGTTACACAAAGACAGAGAGAGGCGATCAACTTCACCTGCCGCTGCGAGCTCACGGAGTCCAGCCAATTCCGATATGGCCGATAGCACCTCTTCGCAGCCACCGAAGACCACAGCAATGAACAAACTTCGGCCAATACAAACCCGAACGACTCGTTCACAGACCGAAAGCAGGACAGGTACGCCAAGTGGGCCCACCAGCCCCATCACAGCCGGTCATAAACAAACGGCTGTCAATGGTATCAAAAGTGGAGGAATTTCCTCAAAAATGATCATATCATCGGGCAGACGCAGAGATCCACACAAAATCCACACTACTCACATGTGGCCGTTTCGGTACTTTGGTATACATACCAATGTGAAGGATATATTGGGTGGGTTATTCGAGGGCAAAATTTTCTGCGCGATGACACACATACTAACTGTAATTTCTCTTTATAAGACGCCGATGATCGCATCTATCCACGAGCACGTAGCCGAATAGGACCAAAATACCAAGCTACTGTTGCGGAATGGGATCCAGAAACAGAAAGCGAGGTATTCGACGCAGCCCAAAGTCGAGCTCACATCGAAGATACTCCAATGCCTCGAGTTACGAGCAATCGAGGTGGTCGTGGGCGGCGAAGGCGTGGCCGCATAAGTGATCGAAAGGGTAAGTTTAGTGTCGCTGTATATGTATGTAATTGATCATTTGTAATCAACGTAAGCTTTCTTTTTCAAAGATCCAAGCGGGAGTCCAAACTCACAAGGCTCAGACATAAAACTTGAGCTTCCTGACAAACCAGACGATTTTGAACAGACAGAAACAGCCGTTTCCCGGGGTGGATCGGATACTGTTATCCCATATTTTGTTCGTCCAACTTCATTTACTGATGAGCAAGGCAAGTATTGATCTACTAACTTGAATACTTTGCGAAAAATCACTTACCCTATGATTCTAGTGGACAATTACATGGAAGACGTATGTGCACTACCAGATCTACCCTTACCGAGTTACTCTTCAGACCTATTGGATCGAGCCATACTTGAATTGCAACAAAGCGACTTTGATGCTGATAAGGCAATCGATGCCGTTAAGCATCTTACACGAGACGATTTTGATTTCCTGGAGGAGTGGACACCTGAAGACATTGCAGCGTTTGAAGATGGTATTCGGTCTTTCGGTCATGAGCTTCACAGCGTTTCCAGCAAAGTTCCGAAACGGAGTATGGCACAAATTGTACGCTTCTTCTATAAATGGAAGAAGACGGATAGATATGAGCCGGTGTATTCTGAGTGGACCAAGATATATAAACCAAAGTAAGTCTTTTTGGCATGCAATGATGTTGGTGGTCGCTTGCTTCTAAAGCGTTCTCGCCTTACAGCAAAAAGTTCAGGAGGCGTGGCTTATCAGTACCTGAAATCACTTCTGCCGACGCTTCTTCTACTGAGCTTTCTGATTCGGACTCAGATGACAATGAAGAAGGAAAGGAAGATCCTACTATAGTGTCATCGAAAAGCTCTATTGGGCATGAATGCATGAATTGTGGTACTGATGAATCGGTGATATGGAGGCGTGCTCCAGGTGATACCGATAAACGAAGGAAAATGCACCGTTACGTCCTGTGTGATGACTGTGGCATCTACTGGTTGAAATATGGCACAATGAAGCAAATCATTGACGCGTCGATCGTTCGTCGTGGAAGGGGCCGGCCAGCTAACTTCGTTGATCGTAAGTCAATACCAATATATGCCTTACTAGTTTAACACCATGTTGACATTTTGTGTTCAGCAGCAGCAACAAAGACGTTAGGGAAGCGAAAACGTATGATGGAAACACCAAGTAGTAGGAAGACATGGGGTGATGGTAGAAAGAGAGTCAGAACTCCTACGCCGCCACCGCCATCGGCTTGCAGTGTTTGTAATGTTATGCCCCCGGATGACAAACTTTTGACCTGTAAGGAATGTGGCATTTCTGTTCATTCAGGTACGATACACTTCAAAGTATACAAAGTGTTTAATATGCTTTTGATGGAGAACATGCCGCTAAAACTTCATGACTTCATCAGATTGTTATGGCAGCAATATACCTGCAAATCCAGCCAAATGGTCATGCGATACTTGTGTTAATACAAAGACGCCTACCGTGTCGACTGTAAGTTACTTTCAAGGTCTGGTAATGGACGTTTCTGACAGTCGCTAATTTGATGCTTTTAATCTCAGACGTATAAGTGCGTTCTGTGTAGTGAACCCACCACTGTTCAACGGCAAGCACTTAAAAAGACATCTGGCTACAACTGGGCTCACGTTATATGCACAACTTTCATTCCTGAGGTCAAGTTTGCGTCAACAGCACTCTTGTCGCCTGTAGAATGTATTGATCGGATACACAGTAATGAATGGCGACAAACCTGTACTATCTGTCAAGTTCACAAAGGCGCTTGCGTTGCGTGCTCTGAATGTCGCAAGCCCGTTCACGTTCGCTGTGCTCAAAACGCTGATTTCACCCTAGGGTTTGAAATGGTTCCTGTCAAATCAGAGTCACATCAACAGAAAACCATACCTGCAGGCACATTTAAGGATTCACATCTGCATGGACAAATGGTACCTTCTATATGGTGTAAAGAGCACGATGTATCAAGAAGAAAGATTGTTCATCTCACTGACCGTGATGTCAATGACAAGGTGAGATACTGCTTTTATTGCCGTTATTCCTCTCTGCAGCAATTGAAAAGAATGATTGATCTCATCCATACTTTGCATTTTAGGCTGCTATAATGGTATACGCTGAGGTTTACAAGAAGTGTGAAGCAACCTCAACTGGAGCTATGCGAAAATCCAGTCTCATATCGTCTGCGAATAGTATAGTCGACGGCACCAATTCATTACGACTATTTGGCCAGGATGCTGTAGATGGGTCAGAATCACCCACAACCAATTCCTTCCGCGTGGTGCTGCGCACGGCGAACGGTCAGAAACCTGCATCACAATGGCCACCTCCTACCGAAGCGCCAAAGCATACTTGTAGCAAGTGTGGTGTCAGTAGTTCGCCGATTTGGTGGAGTATTCACGATAAAACCTCTAAAAAGTCGGCTTCGACAGCTGAAACAAATGGAGTGGACACGGACATCAAAATGGAAGACCGAGGCAACGCCTCTTTGGGTCTGGAATCGGAAAACCATGATGCCAAGTTATGTCACCGATGTTATTTTGTTACATAGTTTGCAAAACTGGATTTCGTTGTCTTGTTGGTTTTGGTTGGTTTCATCTTCGATGACTTCTAATCACTAGGGGATCTGGTCCCAAAAAAGTTCTTCACTTGCGTTTTACAGTATATTATACTGTTTATTAACGAGCATTTCACTTGTTTGATACATGGTGATTTGCACAAAAATTAAAATCTGTATGTACAACTCCTAAAATTAAATGGGCTAACGAGTGTAGTATGTACGTATCGCTGCATGAATGCGTTGCTTCTTTCATTATAACTTGTTGATGGACTGATTCTGTCTTGCAATCACGGACAAAATGGGTTCACTATCCGAGTCACTATCAATTTCAATGTATTGATGAGAATTCAGGGAAATACCACTATGTGAACTGCTGCGTTGCGATTGGCCAACATGAGGCTTTCTGCGCCGTGGAATGACAAGAGAGGCCAAACTGCGCATGTCAGAACTGCCGCCATCAATAGCACTTCCGTCTCGCACTAGAAATGGATTTTCGAAATCTTTTTTTATGACTACGCTGGCAGGCATGCTGTTATCTTGCGTGATTTTAATGGTGCCATCGGGCGCTTGTATGCCAAATGCCATTTCTGTAATGGTCGTTTGACCGCGCTCTAGTTTGGAAGAAGATGCTTTGCCTTTGGCCATTTTTGACTGACGTAGCCGCTTTCTGGATGCTTGAGCGTTTTTCTTGTCTTCATATTCACATACTATATCCGGATAGGCCTTCAAAATCATGGTGGCGTCCATCCATTGTCGGTTGACTTTGGACCAGTTTGCGACCTCCTTCAATTCGGGATTTTCTTCTCCTGCTCGGATAGACGAAGCAATAGACTTTGAACGTGGGGTATTGGATGGCTCCGATCTATCGATTTTCCTATATTTCCAAGCATGTTGCTCTTCGTCGTCAGACGCTGCATAACTACTTGAAGATGAAATTGAGCCAGAATTTCTCACTGGTGTCCTCCAACCATTTGGACTACTAGACTTTTGATGATCGTTTGGCGAATTTCTGTATGGACTGAAATAAGCATCGTGAAATATGAGGGTAGGCGACCTAGGTGGAAAATAGTCGAGCTTTTTGCCAATCAGTTTCAAAAATCGGAGCATGCAAGCTGGATTTATTTGCACTTGGTACTCTTTGACATGGCAAGTTTTCGCATCAGTAGGCTGCCGCTCACGATTGATGCAGAGGATATTTGTTGAAACGCTTTTTGGAGCTTTGGTAGCTTTTGTGGCGCCAATTTGAGTCGATGTCTTCTTATTGACTGGAAAATAGCTGGTGATGTCTAGCTTCCTTTTAGTGCTATGTGAATCTTGCTTGTTTGGAATACTCTCGATAGCATTGCGTTTCCGCTGGCTGCTAGATCTCATTTCTGATTTGACACATTGGAGAACATATCCAGGAAACAAGAGCGAAACCAGCTTTTCGCGCATTTCAGAAATGGGAAGATGGAAAAAATTCTGTACGTAGGCAGCGAGCTCAGTAAAGTCTGGTTCGATAAACTGCTTCAGTTGGATCACTTCTTCCGGGCTAGTCAAAGATCGAGCTCTACATTTTGGGTGCCGCAGTAGCTTGACAACTTCCTGCTCTGGAAAATCCTCAAGCAACACTTTTGCAGCAGAAGGTCGTTTTCGATCGAGTTTTCCAGATTCATTTGTCTTCAATTCGGATATTAGAGCGTTCCTTGCTTCTTCTTTTTCTTGTGCAGTTTTCGCATATAGGACCTTGGGAGCAAGACCAGCTTTTGCAAGTCCGACTGCTGTCAGAATTCCGATATTCCTGCTTCCATACGGCACGTAGTCATTTCCAGCTAAAAGACCAATAAGCACCAGGCCATCTTGATCTAGTTCCAACTGTTCATTAATTTTTTTCATGTCAAAGAAACTGACGTAGTCGTTTTGCCAGTTGGTAATCATTTTCTGGGCGCCAAACATGAGAGCATCGACGTCGTCTGTGACAACAAGATCTGCAATACCAAGATCCAACAATTTGGCGCACTCAGCTTCGGCTTCTCCAGCAGCTTCCCAAGACTTGAAACCGAATAATTGCAATAAGCGGCGAAATATAATTTCTGAATCAGACGCTGTTAATCCTGAGTAGCATTGGCGGTTGCGTTTAATGAGCGGTTTGTCGGGTCCATCAAATACAAAAATAGCTTTGACACCAAGTGTGTACAGTCGTGCCAGACGATGAAAAAGTGTGAGATGTATTGGACTTCAATTGTAACAATTTAGTATGTAAAAAAAACAAAAAAATGCCGCTGAAAGGCTTTTATGACTGAAGTTTGCAGCGCTTACACATTCTTGTTCTGATGGTATAGCCAAGGAATTGCATCGATCACCAGAATGACATCTTGGTCGGAGGTACCACTTTTTGTGTCAATCAAGGAGGTTATGGCGGAGTAGTGAACAGATCTTTTGACAGGCTCTAGGACACTCCACAGTTTACATATCCCCATTGATCCGAAATATGTTGCTATTTGAATGGAAAGCTTGTTTAATACCGTTACCCAAATACAGCCACTTTTATTTCTAACAGTCACGAGATCACTCTTTCAACACATCTAACAAATCCAGGAACATGGTTGGAACTTTATTCTCGTGAACTACTCAATTACCATGAAGGTATATGCTTAAACCTAAATAAATATCAGTCATTGAACAGCAAGGCAACGTTCACTTCAAGTTGGACTACGCTTGTCTTAGCAATTTGCTATGTTTTCTTTCGAGGATTCTTTTACTAAAAGTTCTGATACACTAATGGATGAATTTTTTCATCACCTCCATGCTTTCCATAGCAAGCTATGTTAAATGGCATAATACCCAGAGTTTGTGCCCTGATTGGCGAATCGAGACACCTCTCGGCTCAATGGGAGCGGAGTTACTCGGCTTTTTGGTGAACCGGATGGCGACATTGGCGCAACGGATGGAGCAATCGTCGAATTTTTAGATGATCAGTACTCACTAAATATTCCTATATAATCTGCCACCTCGAATATTTGGCATTATACAAACCGAAAACACGCACAATGAAATTTTTGTCATTGGCGATCATTGCCACACTTGGTTTGGCTACAATGGGTAGCGGCCAGCAAGAGCCCAACCAAAATGTGTTTTCCGGTAAAACTGAGAAGAAGCGACCTAACATTCTGTTCATTTTCACCGATGATCAGGATTACAGAATGGATTCACTCTCGTATATGCCAAATGTTCAAAAATATCTTGTTGAGCAAGGCACCACGTATACCAATCACTATGCCACTGTCTCTGTATGCTGTCCTTCGCGAGTTTCGCTTTTGCGAGGGCAATATGCGCACAACACCAATATCACTCATGTCATGGAACCTTATGGTGGCTACGATAGGTTCAATAGACTGAAGCTGGGAGAGAGCTATCTACCTGTATGGTTGCAAGAGGCTGGTTATTCTACCAACTATATTGGCAAGCTCATGAACGGTGTGGCCGTTCATAATTGGCAAACTGCGCCTAAAGGATGGTAAGGGTTGCAAATGGACATAGGTAGCAGTGCTTGCTGGAACTGTAGAATTTAAAAAATTTGGGAATTTTATAGGAATTATCAGGATCAGTTACTAGATCCGTATACTTATGTCTACAATACCCCGGTTTTCAGCAAAGATGGTGAAGCACCCGTCTTTTACGAAAATGCCTACCAGACTGATATTATCCATGGAAAGGCTAAGGCAGCTCTTAAGCGATTGAACAATACAGAAGAACCATTTTTTCTGTGGGGTGAGTCATTAGTCGACTTGAAAGTTTGGGCATTGGACGGGAACTAATATTTATCACTCATTCATAGTAAGCCCAATGGCTCCTCATGGACAATTCCAAATACACAGTGAGAATCCCATAAACATCACAACGGAGCCTCCTATTTCAGCTGAGAGACACAAGAACTTATTTGAAGATGTGAAAGGTATGTTCAGCATACTTAATTATTGTGTAGTCATCTGTACATGACAATTGACTGTTCCTGTGTCCTCAGTTCCAAGAACTCCAAATTTCAACCCTGATGTTCAAGGAAAGACAGCATCCTACTTCAACGATATGCCAAAGCTGACAGATGAGCAAGTTGAATTCCTTGATCACACGTATAGAAGAAGATTGCGTGCACTTCAGGCAGTAGATGAGATGGTTGGTAAGTGAATTTCATACAGTGTGGTTTCAATGTAGCTTAAATTTTAATAGCATTTTAAGGTGCCTTATTTGAGCAACTGGAAGAGCAAGGGCAATTGGATAATACCTACGTATTTTATTCGGCTGATAATGGGTAAGAAATGTTCTGACGTTATAAAATTGAATGCGGGTGATTAATCAAGTTTAATGCAGTTATCATCTTGGTCACCATCGCGCGTTGGCAGGAAAGACTACCAACATGGAGGAGGACATCAAGTACGTATTGGCAGTGCTATTATATTCTTTAAATGCAGATACTCTAATCAAGTATATCATCTAGTGTTCCACTTCTCATCAGAGGCCCTGGTATTCCCAAGGGAGCTATTAGCGACCTTGTAAGCACACATGAAAGTTTAGCTCCGACTTTCCTAGCACTGGCCAATGGTGAAGACAAACTGCCTTCTTGGGTTGATGGTGGTGTTATGCCAATCACTCCAGCTTTGCAAAACCATCCTCTTCAAGCTTCTACAGAAACATTCTCTGTTGAATTCTGGTCTGATAACATTGCTTGGGAGAACGACGAAAACCTTTTTGTCCCTGGAGTAAACACTTACAAGACTCTTCGTGTCATTGGTCCTACCTATGATTGTAAGTCTCGTTTCTTACATGTTGTTGAGAGTTGGTCTGGATAAATTTGGAAGTACTAACTCTTGGTATAGACTCTTACGCCGTTTGGTGTACTGGTGAACATGAATTGTTCAACCTCAAGGTACGTATAATTTGGAAAAAAAAAAAAAAAAGCATAAAAAGCTGTTTTACATCAAGTGTCATTTGTTCTAACTTCGGCAATATTCACAGTCGGACCCTTATCAAACTCAAAACATTTACAATCAAGCAACCGATCGCTTCATTAACAGATTGGATGCCCTTCTTCTTGTCTTAAAGTCCTGCAAGGCTGGTAACTGCCGTAACCCTTGGAAGGTTCTTCATGACAGAGGTGGAGTTCAATCTCTTCCCGAGGCTCTCAGCAAAGACCAAGATGACTTTTATGCCACTTTGCCCAAAGTCAAATACGATCATTGTACTGGCTACTATGATTATGATAATGAGTCTCCTCATTTCGGTGATGTCGCTGATGCTAACACCACTGTGCAGCAAGCAACAGCGATCAATAACCCTTCAAGACGACCTGAGAGAGTGATCCCGCCCCAAGACATTGTGGATTTATTCAACTTGCTCCCCGTCCCCGAGTCAACTGGACATACCATGGTTGACGATGACTTTGAAGCCATAGCCAAACCTGTTCCAGAACAATTGATGAATACTGTCGTAGACTGGTCAAGATATGGATTTTACAGTTATGGGTCGTAAAAACCTCATCATACCTACTTAGCCCTAAAATACCACGTACCCAATTTTTTCTTATTACATTCATCAATACAATGCCTTTAAACAAATTTGGCTTTCAATGCTGTATACGCTCAGCAACATGCCTCCTGTAATCCCCACTTTCAATCATGCAAAAAGCAACCTTCTCTTCAGTTGTAATGGATGTTATGGCGCTTTTTATTGCTTGGATGCTAATCAACCCAAGGATATTCAGACGTTGTAATGAAAAACAATACAGCTAGCAGACTAACTGATTTATTTGTTCAAGACAAGACCATCGAAACGAGACTTGTACCAGTCGATGGTCTCTTGCTGTTAAGATATTATTGTTAGAACATGAAGATATTGACACAACGTACAAAGTTTGTGAAACAACACTTACAGTCTTGACCTTGTGCTGGGTGCCGACAGTGGACTTGCAGCGACGTCTGCGGGCAACACGGTAACCGGGACGGCCCATGACGCAGAAGAAATCCATACCGTAAATACCGATGGAGGGATCGTACTTGATACCAAGATCGATGTGTTCCTGGATACCGAAACCGAAGTTGCCAGTTTCAGAGAAGTTACGAGTCAAGAGTTCGTACTCCTTAACCTTGAGACCACGCTCGAGAATTTCCTCAGCCTTGGCACCTATAGAAATACGAGTACGTTTAGTATAAAAGGAAAAGACAGGTCATTTTTCACATTGTAAAAAGTAATTCGATACATACCGCGGACGGTGACGTGGACAGAGATCTTTTCGTTACGACGGATACCGAAGGTACGGACGGTGTAGCGAGCCTTGGAGTAGACGGGGGTTTGACCAGTGAGCTGTTCAAGCACCTTGGCGGCACGAGTAAGTCTGTCACCGGATTCACCAACGCAAATGTTGAGAACAAGCTTTTCGAGACGGAGCTCGCGCATGGGGTTCTTAGCAACAGCCTGATCTTCGGCGCTCTGAAAATTACGACAAAATAGAGTTAGCCAAATGTCAGCATTTTCAAGTCAAGAAGCATGGGCAGGGCAACGCCGATTGAGAAAGAGGCAAGTTATTTCGTTCAAAAGTCGAATGTCGTCAATAGTTGGGGTGGCTCTTGAAGACTGTGCTGTGATTGTGACAATGTTGATCCCTAATGTCGTCAAGGTAAAATTTGCCGAATGCCATTTGGCAACAACAGGTTGTAGCAAGGTATCGTTTCGTGAATAATATCATCCATCCATTATCATCTGATGTATGCCAATGCCCATCTTCCATCGTATCTGATATAGACGATGCTCACCATGGCTAATATAAGGAAAGAGGAAGTCTCAACCAGAGGCGAATGGCAGCTAGATTCTTGTAGCGTAGGAGTTCCCAAAAAAATTTGAAACTCATTTTTTTTTTCTGTTGCCTGGCTGGCCGCTTATCCCATAAATTTTGCACCAATTTGTTCAACATTCATTTTTCTAGCTTCGAGCTTATGTTTTTGCTATGTATATGGTGAATAGAGAGGTTTTGAAAGACCTTGAACTCCAATATATGAAAGATTGTGGTATGCTGATATACCGTGCTCGTCTACACACATAGCACAACTATATAAGAAAGAGCTTTCACTAAACTACTTAAAATTTAACTTCTGTACATATTGATTGCTTGTATTGGCAGATATATCTTCAGAGATAGCCTCATCTTTCATTCTTTTGGTGTATACTAAAGATTCATGATGTAGGTGTATATACTGAATACGTGTTAGACGATCATTTGTAGCGGCATGCCACAAACATACTGAATAATGCATTCCCGGTGATGATTGTTATAAGCCTTTTTTAATATTTATTTCACATCGTCGTCTACAAGTAAAGACCTTCGGGTGTTCCTTCATTCTTTCTGTATAGAACCTTCTCACGTGCTTTTCTTAAGTCCTCAGCAACAACCTTCATACGTCGCTCTCGGAGTGCTAGTAAACCTGCTTCAGTGCAAATGGCTTTGATATCAGCACCAGAAAGATCATCCTTAGACATGACGAATTCTTCCAAATCCACATCATCTGCCAACGTCATTCGGCTGGTATGAATATTGAAGATTCTACGCTTTGTCTTTACGTCAGGCAATGGGAACTCGATCTTTCTATCAATACGACCTATAGGAAGATGAAGGAAAGGTAAATTATAAGAATATCTTGATGTGAATGACAAAGGTGTTCATGATGAACTTACCTGGTCGAATCAAGGCGGGATCCAATGATTCAATCTTGTTTGTAGCCATGATAACCTTGACATCACCTCTTGAGTCGAAACCGTCGAGTTGATTAAGAAGTTCCAACATGGTTCTTTGAATTTCCTTTTCACCTCCAGAGTTGGAATCATATCGCTTGGTACCAACAGCATCGATTTCGTCAATGAAAACAATGGAAGGTGCGTTTTCTTCAGCAACTCGGAAGAGTTCTCGAACAAGTTTGGGTCCATCACCAAGGTATTTTTGAATCAACTCAGAACCAACCACGCGCAAGAAAGTAGCGCTGGTTTGATTGGCAACTGCCTTTGCGAGCAGTGTTTTGCCAGTACCGGGTACACCATACAAAATGACACCCTTGGGTGGTTTAATACCCATTTCTTCGTATAATTCTGGATGAGTCAATGGTAGTTCTACACTCTCTTTGATTTCTTGTATTTGTTGTTCCAGTCCACCAATATCTGCATATGATTCCGTTGGAGCCTTATCCAATTTCATGACACTGACCATAGGATCTGTGTCATCACTGAGTACACCGACAACAGCCATACCCTTGTGGTGAAGGAGAACACTGCATCCAGGTTCCAACAGATCTTTGTCGACAAATGACATGACGGAAACGTAGTATTCTGGGCCCGTTGAAGAAGAAACGATAACGTGATCATCGTCAATAATCTCTTCCAACGTTCCAACGCCCATGGGTGAGCCACGTAAGTCGTCTACTCGCGTTCGCTCTTCCTCGTTCTTTTCATCCTGAGGCTTTAATCGTTCCTGGTTCTGCACAAACTCTTCTTCCATCAATAGATAATCCTTGATGCGTTCATTTTTGAGAAGCTTCAGGCGGCATCTTGTAGTAGGGTAGACTGCGGTTGAGAAAGTGTTTGTAAGTATCTCTGCTAGGCGACTCAAAGGTGGCAATCACGGCGACATTCATACCTGCTGGTAGCTTTGCAGTTGCATCAGGTCCTCTCTTCTTCTTTTTGCCTACTCGTGTAGGAACAGGAGGTTCCCACTTCTTCTTCTTATCTTTATCCTAGAGAGAAGAATATCAGTTTAGTTTGAGTTTTGCAATGACTCGTCCAGCACCTAATTCGTTAACTAGTGCTGAGGTGTACCTTATCGTCCTTCTTGTCTTTTCCCGGAGGAAGTCCAGATTGTGCGTTACCCTAGTTTACAAATGAAACAGACTCAGTATCGATTGAAATAACAGGATCGCTATAAGTTACAATGCCGATGAAGCATTTCGTACCATTGTGTAGTAATCGAGTTAGTGCTATGTTCAGTGCGCGTTCGTATACGCAAGCTGGCTACGCTTGAAACTCGAAGGTGAGTGACGTATATCAGAATTTGGGAATTTAATTTGCTATGGGAATAATGGAGTCATGTGATTTTTGAGATGGCAGGAGCGCAAAGAAGAAATTCGACATACCGCCACCAACGAGCTGTCTGTTATACCTGTTTAGTGTCGTAGTTGATTCAGCCCATGTAAGATTTGGAAGGTGAAAGTAACAGAGCATTTGAAGATTCCATACCAACGCTTTCATGTAGGGCGCCAAAGCGTAATACGAGAAGAGCGGCGGTTGCAACTCCTTCGCGTGCAAAGGTGAGTGTACATTGACTTTGACAGCCAAGCTGACTACCATGCATCCATATACTAAGTGACTATGATAGGCTGCTTCAGTAACACCGAGTATACAAGAATCGAGTTCTCGCTCCGCCACACCACAATCTGTAGATAGTTTCAGTGTTCAACAGATGAATCTGTTACAGGTTGCACGACCATTCAAGAATAAGAATTACTCTGCCCCTAAGAAAGCAAGGAGCTTGAAGCAGCTACTTGCACAAGAAAAGCAGCCTGATTTTGACGTAGATCTTCCAACATGTATGTATAAGAGACATATGAGAACAACTGTATATTGCAACTAACCACAGAGTTCCTGATTTAGATCAGAATATTGAAAGCCCCCCATCCATACGGCCAGCGAAGAAGTACTGTGATATCACCGGCCTAGACGCAAAATACACTGACCCAAAGACTGGATTACGGTATCATAATGCAGAAGTGTATCAGTTCATAAAGGGCCTGGGAGTTTCCAGTGTGCAGGCATATCTGGGAAGTCGAAATGCCGCCGTGGTTCTCAAATGAACTTTGGCATTTTGTGGTCAAGTTCTGAAGCGATATTCATCATTTTACTAAATAAATCCCTTACAACTATACAGTAATGCATCCCATTTTGGAACCTTATCCAAGTTTTCGAGTAGATTGTCTGTATCTTTTACATTGATAGTGACACTTGCGTTAGATGGTAAAAGTTCACGCCAGCTTAAACATATGCATAAACGAACAGGTCTAAACTAGAATATCTATTCATCATCACTGGGTATTTCATCTTCATCAGCGCTTCCATAGTCGTCTTCATCGACGACATCATCGTCACCCTATTGTGTGAATAGCATCAATAACATGCAAGACAAATCAAAGATACCGCGTGATCCCACATACCACTTGATAAGACACCACAGCACTTTCGAGCAGGTCCTTCATTTCCTCGTTATTTGGATTGACCAGCTGAATAGGAGTAAGCTGGTTTCGATTTTTTATCCTACAAGATAAGAGAAAGAGAAGTTTGTTTATATCAAGCGTTGTTCAGTGCAACTCTGGTCGTCATCAATAGTCATACCTAGGATCAGCCTCGGCCTCAAGCAGTATTTCGACCATAGCTATAGCAACATCCGGATCGTCAGCAAACTCGACAGCCTTATGTAGAGGTGTATCTCCTTCAAGAGTATTTTTGATGTCCAAGTCAATACCATCGTGGCCAACGAGCAGTTCGAGACAATCTAACGATCCATGCTTCGCTCTATGCAAGTCAAAAGTTACGAGGCGTTCAATACGGTCTGCAGTATCCTTAAATTATCACATAGCTTTTTCACTTACGCATAATGTGCAGCTGTATTACCGGCACCGTCTCTAAAGTTGATGTCGTATGATCCCTCCTTGAAGATGTCAGAAACCATATCATCCTGATCGTTCTTGCATGCCGCCAAGAGTAGCTCGTCTAGACGAAAATCCGGAAATCAACAACTACTGCAACATTTTACTCCAGCATTTGATAGTTGGCTATTACTCACTATTGGAAGCGCCTTCGTCTGACATTATGTTATACTGTTGATTGTCAGAAGATCCGGTGCGTCTGAGCTTCACCTGAAATTTTAAATTTATCTCGTTGACGTACATCGGAGGAGAACAAATCTTGTGGCACTTGCCCGCTGGTAATCGAACTTCGTCACCATAGGTATACCTCACACGCCAAGTGGAATGAGGTGGAGTGTTCTAGCATTGATGGTAACATATATGGGCGGCTTTATCATTTTAAAGTGGTATGTAACCACTTGATACCTGTTCGACTCGAACTGTCGGAAAGAATAGACATTTGAACTTTATGGTGCACGGCTGTTCATGCACACAACCATAATGTAGTCCCTGTTGCGCAATTATGTCTCTCATAAATATAAACCTATTTAAGTTTTTACATATGATTTGCCTATGCGCTAGCTACAGCCTGTTAGTAAGAAGGAATATATCATTATTCTAACAATTACTCGTTCGAATCAATACAACATAGCAATGTAAACGAGGCAGTCGCGAAGATGACAGTAAACAATGGATAAACAGCCAGAATTCGGCATTTATGCATCTGCGTGATATGTATCATTTTCCAAGCCATTCCGTGGTAGAAAAAGTGAATAGATAGGTCAAGCTAATATCAATATTCACAAGTTGCTGGACCAGGGCTGTATGATTATACAGCGAGACGGAATGGCGCTATGCTATAGGAATCGAATCATAGCATCCAACGTAAATTAATATAGTTATGTAGATATTAATACGTTCTGAACAGTGTGACTGAACTATTTCCAATCATTTCAACTACTTCCGGCTTTCCAGCGTAGCGAAAAGCACCCAAAATGGTACCTTTAAATGACATAATTAAATGGCTTTGGAGCAAGATCAGCAGTCAGGCCATTCCTTTACTTCGTTTGCCACAAAGTCCGTCAGGGTCAATAAAGTTGCCCAATGCCTACATTGGCTCCTGGGAAGTTAGTCAATGTTGGTGACATACCTGTAGTAGTTGTACGACTGTTAGCAGAAGGTTCGAGTCCCACATTCACTTTTATGATCAACCTCATGTCGCTCACCAGTCTTTCACCGATAGGAGGGTTCTCTCAAGTATATCTTGTGACGCTGGATATAGACGACCCAAATATAAAAACACGGCAAGCTGTACTGAAGCAGATGCTAGTCAAGGATGAAGCAACCCTTGAGAAATTCAAAAAAGAAATTGATGTTATGGTAAAGTGATTGTTTCAATATAATTTTCCATAGGTGTAAGCCAATCTTAATCGTCTTTTCTTCAAATAGAAGCGATTAACGGGCCACAAAAATATAGTAGAGTATTTTGCATCTGGAATAACGGAACTGGAACAAGATGCTGGTCCTTATAAATATGAAGTACTGATTCTTATGGAATACAGCTCAGGTTTGTGCTGCATCTCACGAGTTTCCATTTGAATTGGTTGATAACAAAAAATGCTACAGGAGGAGAAGTGGTGGATTTAATGAATAGCCGTATAGACAATAATCGCATGACCGAATCCGAAATCATTAATATATTTGCCGACGTTTGTGAGGTAAGCTTTGCTTTCGTGAATTCCCCCTCTGCACACATGAGCGACTAGTAACGAAAACGGCAACGTTCTTAGGCAGTCCTTTGGATGCATTCCTGTAAGCCCGCCATTATGCACCGAGACTTAAAGGTAGAGAATGTGCTAGTTTCCGAGGATGGAGTATACAAGCTCTGCGATTACGGATCGGCAACTACTGTGGATACTGTGGATTCTATAATCTCTCAAGGTCGCATAGAAGTGCTTGAAGACGATATCAGTACACAAACTACATTACAATACCGGGCACCAGAGTTGATCGACGTATCGCGGCATCGGCCGATCTCAGAAAAGGTTGATATTTGGGTATGTGTTCAAGCGGTGGCAATGTACGGTGAGGAAAGGTCAACCAAACTGACGGACGTGCAAATTCATGCAATAGGCACTCGGAATTCTGTTGTACAAGCTTTGCTATTATACCACACCTTTTGAAGAGAACAGCGAAATCAATATCCTGCATGTTTCATACACGTTTCCCAAAGCTCCACATTACTCTCTGGCACTTCAACAGTTAATAAGTTCCATGTTACGAGAAAATCCTGATGACCGACCAAATATCGAACAAGTCAAAAAACGCGTCGAAGAACTGCGAATCTCCCCACCAACAAAAAAAAAGGTTTGACATCCAACTTGGCTTAGTGGTATTCATAGTTTTGTATGCAAAGTGGAGTTATATTTATTAATACGCAAAATACTTTCTTTCTCTTCCATCTTACAGCGCAGGTTCTGGGCGTCGTTTTGGTCTTAGTAACCACATTGGCTCTGATGCCAGAGTATACCATTTCATTCAAATTTTCACACCAAGAGACCACCGGGTCATCCAGAATGTCAATCACTCCCGCAACAAATCCCCATAGCCAATCACTCATGCACCTGCAGCATAAAACATTAACGACGTTAAAACTTTTCATTAGAACAGGCACAATTTTTTCATCTCCGTCATCGGTGTCGTTTTTTGATTGTTTACAGGCCCATCGCCTTTTTCATATTGGCCGTACAACCTTATTCCTGCCAAGAAAAAAACCCTCAGTGGAATACGTTCTCAATCGTTGGTCCACACTTCATGTACAGAATAGCCAGCAGTGGCTATTTAAGACTTTCACGAATTGCACATGTTCAGTAAAAATATACCTTTTTTCCTTTTAGCTATGTTGAGCGAGCAAATGAAAGTTGATGTAGACAAACAATCTTCACATCTCGGCTAGTAACGTCTATTTTGTTTTTTCATTTGGATATGCAAATGATGTTTGGAGTGTTTTACTTGAGCGAATACCTCCATGTTGGCCACACACCACTTTATTTCCGCGCTCAGCAAGAACGAGTAGGAGTTTGAATTTCCTAAAATAGCCATTGCAAAAAGGTTATCCAGGTGGAAACAGCCCTTCTCCCAAGCGCCACCGTTGTCTTCACCTTTTGCTCTGTCACCAGAGTATACCTTTGCTATCACTTGCAGCCGTAACTCATGGAGCAAGATCCGTATGCCCGTAATCACAGACCACATAGAATAGCAACTCCTACACCGTCCGCGGAAGGTGATCCATACAGAGTGAAGTCAAGTTCAGGTACCATTCAAAATTCATCTCTTTTTTGCCATTTGGGAATGTCACATTGCAAGTTTGGAAGAAATCAGAGCAGTATTGCACTCGTAACTGAATTCAATCGGCATATAGCAACAACTCAATGGAAAGGATAACGCCGGTGTCAAATCGAGTACATAAATACCACCCCAGTGCGTGAATACGTTAAACTAACTAACACATATGTTTGTTTGATAGATGGCTCATCACGACGGCATAAAAATGATAGGGGGGTAGCGAAGGAATCGAAAGCGAAGAAACATACGTATCAGGAGCTTGATGAATTTGTCGACGATCCGTACGCTGTGCCCGGTCAGAGATCGAGGCATCACAAAGAACCACAAAGCAGAGCTATCTCGTATCTACCATACTCCAATCATCCAGAAAATCATTACGCACCCTTTAATGAACCCATGTATATTGAAGACGATCTGGCTAGCGTTGATCAGACAACGAACAAAAAGTCAAGTACGCTGCACGATTCAATTGCCATGGAGGCGGTCGATTATTTGCCAAACGACTCTCAGTCTATGGATCATCTAACCAGCGCACCAAAACATGGCAGCAACCATTTATCACTCTCTCTGCCCTCAAAACGAAAGCAAGCGAAACGAAGTTGTTGCGGTATTTCAAGAAGAGTCTGTGTTTATTCGTGGTTTGGTTTCATCATTGTTGTTGGTATCATCTGGTACTTTGTATGGCCCCGCACACCAGAACTATATGTTGGAGGAGCTTCATTGCACTCAGATCCGCAGTGGAGTAACGTTTCATCGGTCTATTCGCTGGAGACATCATGGAACATCAATTTCACAGCTGATAATAGTGTCAATTGGGTGCCCACTCAAATTCAAAACATGCACTTTCTCGCTTACGACCCACTGACTGGAGCTACATTTGGAACAGCGGACACTGGCCATTTTGTTCTTGCATCCAAGGCACAGACTATTATTACCATACCTATGAACATTGCTTATAATACCACATCTGTAATCGACCCTACCTTTCAAAATCTATATAATGCCTGTGGACCACAGAAATCTGGTAATTACAGTCAGCAAATTTTACGAATTGCTTTCACTGTTACACATTATATATCTGGAATGGTAGGGTCTACTTCAGCTTCAATCATGCCTAGTGGCTCCTTTGCTTGTCCTATCAGCTAAGCTATAGGATGTAACGTACTCAAATGCTCATCATGTGCACACTCTTCTCCTCGCCCTCCGTTATTCCTCCTCTCCCCTCCACCGCCACTGTATTTTATACACTATTCACATTAAACATACATCAACTCTGCAATTTTACTGAGACTTCCATTCTGATAGACACAAAAGCATGTATCGACTTTGAGTCGCCACAGATGAATTGGAAAATAATGAAAAAGCAGCCTTCTAATGGAAATGTCCGCTTCAAAACGGGAAGGCTGGCTTTCCATTTCACCAGTCCAGCTTCCGTCTGTGTTATCAAGCTGAATGTCAAAACTCATTCAACAGCCAGTGGTGAAGCAACTTTTCGTCGAATTACCAAAGATAAAAGTCTTGTCCCGCCCTCACGATGCTAGATCAGAGATTACGGTTTATGTAAAAGGTACGTACGGTAAGCTAGAAGCCAAACGCGACTTTTACTCATCCCACCATTGGGTCGGCACTTGCAGGATTTCTAGCGGAAGGCGATACACCCGACAACTTTGCAGACTGGATGCATTCTCACCGCTTATTGGTTTTATCCAAAAACTGGGCTCCTGCCGCCTTAGGGTTTTCATGGCCATCGGGCACCGCCAGCATACCGGTACCGGTGGCAACACTCGCGTCAGCAGGCTACTTGGTAGCAAGCAATATCCGCAGATTATCCCAACTTCGATTGCCAACACCAGCGACGATGTTAGGTGCTGTTGCGGTGGATGTTGGTTTGCATGCTGGTCGATTAGCATATCAGTTCAATACAGCGACCACGGAGAGCAAACAGAGAGCTGAAATATTTGCTCTTCGACTTTTGCGACTACGACGTGAGCACGAAAATGTACGCATCGTTGCTCATAGCCTTGGCTGTCGACATGTAGTGGAAGCCATATCGAATCTAAATGCTGACGAAAGGTTTGAAAGATTATAATCATTGTACCATGGCTACGAACCTATGCCTAATCTTTCCAATGCTCTAACTAGACCCGACAGTGTCCACCTTTGTGCTCCAGCTCTACTAGCTGAGGACATATTACGACTCATTAAACCTGAAACAGGTGGTTTGGCAAAGGAAAAGACGAATATCTACTATTCTGGAAAAGACTTGACATTAGGCATCCTTCTTCGAGCTATTTTAGGAGGCAGCAGACCACTGGGCGAAGTCGGCATCTCACCGAACGTACCCATAGACAAAAGTGTAGAATTGATTGATGCGAGTTCCTCTCTTGGCTTTTTCTCGCATACAGACTACGCAGATAAGTTTCATTTTATGGCACGGTAGGCGTTACCATGACATGCCTTTGAAAGATCCATTATTTGCATATACGTAGAAAGATACCCTTGGCTGCACACATCGGCCGTTATAAATGTTAAAGAATTGCCAATGCACAGTATAGAATGTGCTATCTATAAAGCCATGTAATAAGAGGCAACAGAGTATGGGGTTCTTTGAAAATGCCATTGAAGAGAGAAGGAAACATTGAAAATATTGGAACATATGATTTGTAAAGCTTATTCATTTTATTACTGTCGGAAGGACGAGTTCTACAAGCGAATGAGAAGGAAGTTTCTTCTCAAGGAATCTGCTTTGCGAATTCGCGTTAAGAGTTTAGGCATATATGTTCTCTTTGCTTACTGCTATTTCCTCTTGGTTTGATCTAAGAACGTAAAATTCTTCTGATGAATCCATCAAAATTCTCTCAATACCGTTTTCATTATCAACACGGGTCGTAGTCTATATATGCATGTTTCATCATATCATTGCATTTCATTCCATTTCACTTCGCATTTTGCTGTTTATATGGTCTTTATACAAGAAAAATAATACAATGTACTCAAATTTCACAAAATTTTGATATACTTTTGTTCTAGGCTGTTTCATTTCACAGTGACACCTCAACGCTTCGCGTGACGGCATTTATTTTACCAGGCAGCTTGGTTGTTATGGTCATTATGTTCTGTTGAGGTAGTGTTGTTACCCAACAATGTACGAAGCTCGTCCATAAGCTTCTGCTCAAGTGAATCGAATCTATTGTTAAGCTCCTGGTCCAGTTGTTCAGCAGTCAAGGGTTGTGAAGAATCCACGTTGCCAGTGGGAGTGGCAGATGGAGCAGCTGAATCGACGGAGGAAGGCATCAAAGTGTTGGCGGGATCGCTAGTAGGAAGAGATGCGGTGGGAGCATCAGAGGGAGGAACGCTGGAGTCACTCAAGTCATCACCTGAGACATCATTTTCAGCAATCCAAACGTTATCGTGGGTCTCACCATCGGTGGTAGGGTCAGTTGTAGCGGTGGGCATAGGAGCATCACTGGAAGGTGCGGAAGAAGGAGCATCCGTTGCGAGACCACCCGACACGGACGCATCGCTAACGGGAAGAGAAGAAGAGGGAGTAGGAGGTAGGCTGGCGATGTCAGCATCACTACCAGAACCCCCATTGCCAGCGTTGGCAATCTTTGTTTGAAGGGTCTGAACAAAGTTCTGCCATTCTTCAGTGGTTGTGAAGCCACTAGTCAATGCAACCAATTGTTGCAAAGGTTGAGCAGCGTTGGGATACTTGGTCTCAATGCCTTGAACGAACTGCTGGAAGCTTTGTTGAATGTCTTGAACAGAGGTACCGTTGGCGAGAAGTTCCTGAAGAGAGGTGACTTCGGTAGGGAATTCAGAAGAAACAATGCCGGAAACTGGGCTGTTGGAGTTGGTTCCATTATCGGTACCGGTATTGTTAGTGGCTGGGTCGGAGCCAGTAACATCACCGGTATCAGCATTGCCAGTGGATGGGTTAGAGCCAATATCATCGACACCAGGGCTCAAGACATCGTCTTCAGCCCAGTTATTAGACAAGCCTGCGTCGGAGTGATCATCGGTATCATCAGCTGTGTCATCGCCATCATCAGTTGGGTCAGCGGGAGTGGTAGTGTCGGTTGGTTGAGCACCAGCATCAGTGTCAGTGCTGGAGGCTATGGGAGCAGAAGCAGAGGCTGCATCAGATGGCTGTGTACCATCTGCTTGAGTGTAATCGCCGGGAACGACTCTCAAACAGCCGTATCCAGAGCGACCAGTGTTACAGTCGTCCTATTAAAAGAAAGGGTGTAAATAATCAGTATAAATTTTCTTCTGAATCAGGCTTGTATACAATTCTCGGTATTGGTACATACCACATTCTGACAGCAACGAATACAAAAACGATTGTCGGCAGGTTCAATAATGGATACAAAATAACTGTATCCCTGGCAAGAAGCGCCAACGGGCTTGCCGTTACCCTATTTTCGGAGAACATGATGTCAATATACACTAATTATATCTTTTTTCGGGGTCCAATAACAAATACTCGAAAATATTGGGAACTTACATGATTATCATACTGACCACCCTCATCAGTACTGCTGAGTTGATAAGTGGATGGGTTCATGTAACCTGTCACTTGCTGATAAGTATCGTTTTGTTGGTAATGGGCGACGGTGATGAATCCATCAGGGAAAGGTTTGGCACCGGGAACGTCGGTAGGGCCATTGCTACAGAAAGGGATACCATTGTCCTCGTTGGTGGCGACCTCAAGACCGGGCTGAGGAGGCAAGAACAAACAAAAATCGCTTTCGCTGACAAGTTTGATAGCATTGGATGGCGAGTCTCCAGATGATGGAGAAGCTGTAGTAGTTCCTGCATCTTGAGGAACTGGGACTGCGTTGACCAATGCAACGGATGCGAGAACAGCGAGGGAGCGTGTAAAATGCATCAATATTATACTCCCGAGCTGGAAAGAACAGGCGTTAAAGAGAAGAAGAGAAAATGATCGTCCAAGGTTTATATTATATTGGAGGTGATTGACTTATTTTTGTAACTCGTGCCCCACGAAATTTTCTCATTGGACTTTCATCGGCCATTATTCCATCAGAACTTTGCCATAAGAGGAGTTTCAATCCTTCGCTGTAAGTAACTACAGTCCATGCCAAGAACATGCTTTAAAGCCGCGATGTTCATGGTGTGGCTGGCTGGCTGGTTTTTGGTAATGATTGCATCGCCCTCAAGTTGGGTGGTCTTTGTGCCTGACCTGAAAATAGCAGTGTGCCGACTGACTTTTATGGACTGGGCCGATTTGCTAAGCCAAACCACTTTTCTCGATCAACTCTAGATTGATGTACAGCTATAATTGGATCAACATAGGCAATGCATCTCACAAAGCAATACAAATGGCAAGATATAGTTTTCGAACTTTGAGAATACCAGTGTACTAATACTAGTGCAAATCCGGTTCTGATTGAAACAACAATGCTAAGCGGCATATAGTTTTGCACCACATTATATTCCTCGCAATATAGTATTCGATATTTAGTCACATTCGTGCCATGTTTTGATCCAAAAATAGGTGTATTTAGCGCATGTTGAAGCTGGGCTATGCGACCCACTACAAACGAACATGGGCGCAGTAGCCTATTGCTCTTAGATTCAGAAGTATAGTCGTCATAAATGATCAATGACCTTTTTGCTGCTTATGGAGAAAATCAACCGAACCGCTCCTGTAATAAACTCTCTTCAGCGTTGCGGATTACCAACAAAGTGTAATTCTGGTGATTCTGGGAAAAAAGTTCGGTACATTCAGTACTTCATCAGGAGATGCTCTTCTTTTGATGCAACGTGAAAAGCCAAACATCTGAGTTATTTGGAATGTATTCTTTTTATTATTGATTGCAAAGTCGAGATTCATACGATACAGAGGTTTCGGTATTGTACCCAAATATGGGGCACAAAAGAAAAAAAAAATACCTGGGCGGGCTGCATCCCTGCGATTTATTTCCTAGTCTTTTTGATCTTCTCCTAAGCTGGAGTGCACTCTAGATAATCAACCCAAGATTGAGTTGAAGTATACATTTCTTTTCTCTTGTCGATAAGATCATGCCAAAATATGACGTTAGTACCAGCGCCCTCGAAGCAGATGGCCAGTAGCGTCTGTCATTCAGCGCGCTGCTCCGACAGCTGAAGGAAAATAAAAATTGGGAATGCCCTACCTGTGAAAGACAGTCATGGTACAAACACACATAAAAGACTCAAGAAATTGAATACAGTCGCCTGACACCATTGCTTAAACTGTGCCGCCTTTATATATCTCATTGTGAAATAGGTACACTGATAATACTCAACTTACACCAAATGTTTCTGACCCAAGTTTGGGTCCCTGGATGCAAAGCAAGCAAAATTGGTTACATACCTATTGCTTACACGACTTAACATGACTTAAGCCACATTATATCAATTAAATGGACGAATGAGTATAGACACTAACACTTCTCACAATCATCATTCTTTTGAGCTCCTCAGAAGCTTTTCAGTGGATTCATCTTTATATATCCAATTTTCTAATATTACAATGCGATATTCCTGTGTTACTACGAAAAAAAAAATCATTGAGAAACTATAGAATAGTGTCGATATAATAATATCTTGTCAAAATTGTAGCTGGGAAATGTGGGGGAAACGCCTTTGTAAATGTTGACAAAGACAAGTTATGGAACAAAACGAGGGAGGTGAATACAATGGTACATCCCACGTAAATAGACGCGGATTATTTTCATAGAGAGGATATACAACCCAAACCGCTTTAGGCTTGGGAGTCATGGGAGACCTCATTCTTTTCTTGGTAATGGCTTGAGACAGAGGCGGTTGTATCAGTGTCAACGAAATCGTCAACAGTGATGTTAGTGTCGGAAATATTCCAAGTGACAACGGCAATGAGAGGGAAAGAAATAAAGACGAGAAGCCAGCAGATCAAGGCCTCCCATCGCAAGTCGGTATGAACAGCATCGATACCAAAAGAGATGGCACCGCCAGCAGACTGAACAGCCTTGTAGAAACCTGCATAGCGAGCAAGCATTCCAGGGTCATTGCTCATAGCACCCATAAGCCAGTAGAGGTAGGTTTGATAAAGAGCATCGGTAAAACCATAGAAGATATAGAGAACAAATGGACCAGCAAACCCAGGGTCAGTCCAGTGAATAGGGTTTGAATAGGAGCGATCGAAACCAAGCTGGAAAACGAAACCTCCCGCCCAGACTGCCATACACACTACAAAGGTAATAGCGAGACCGATAAGACCACGGCTACGACGCTTGAGTTTGGCATAATCGAGGACTTGGCCAAGGAAGATAGATGCAACAATCTGCATAGCCCAATACATGGTACCATTCAAACTTCTTGTGGCAACATCGAAATACAGCGCTAATGAATATGAAGCAATTAGAAAAAATTTTCTTAGCGGCAAATTTTTTTTCGGCGTGGTTAACTCACCATTAAGGCCGAATTGATAGGAGTAGAACCAATTGGAAGCCAAGAAGGCAGGCAAAAGAGCCATGATTCTCCATTGACTAAAGACACCAATGACACCCTTCAGTTCCTGCTTCCAGGTGGTGTTTTGAGCCATATGTACACCGGTTCCATCAGTTCTGATAACCGAGTTAGGTTTGCAAATCAAGAGCGAGCACAGCCCACCAATGATCATGATAACAACGAAAGCAATGTATGTTCCTGTTGAGACACCGCCTTCACCACTGCTGGTCAAGTTGAGACCTAGGGGAATTAAGGAACCAAGGACACCACCAAGATTGAAGAGAGTCCAGAAAATAGAAACATATTTTCCTTTGTTCTTTTCTTCTGGGTAACTCATCATAATGGAACCTTGAGCTGTCCACAAAAGACCGGCACAGCAACCAAGGATAGCACCGGCAGCAATGACGAAAGCGGCGTTAGCCTTAGTATCGTAGACCCAAAGCGATACAGAATACAACACATATCCGACGGAGCCAATCTAGTTATATGCCATACAAAGTTAGATGTCAAGTCGAAGACAACGTGCTTATACATTTGTGTGACGACTCCTACCAAAAGTGTATATCTAGGACCAAGGGTATTATTGACAGAACCTGCGAAGAAACCAACGACGGCAAAACAAGCGTAAAGTGCAGCGTTGGAACTATCGGTGAGATAGACATCCGAGCCGATACGACCTCCAGCTCCCAATCCAGACAGTGCTACATGTCAAATGCAAAAATGAGGACCTTTTCGCCACAGTAACGCAAGGTGATACATTATGTATGAAGTCTTACCGTTATACATGCCAGGACAACAGAAGCATACGAAGCCCAGTAGTATGATTTGCACCAAAGGACTATTGTATCTGATTTTTTGCATGCCTAATAGATGTGAGTAGGGTGAAGAAGAAGGACAAAAAATAAAAAATAAAACGTATGGGATGCTGCAGGATTTATAACTAAAAAAAAAAAACCTGGACAAGTCAGATTATTTAAATTACCCTGAAAGGTGTGTTCCATGTTTCGGTCTGATGCGGAGACTGGGCTGGCGTAAGAAGCGTGGTTGAAAAACATCGGAGAATTTCATAATTAGCCTGAGAACCCTATTGGTCATGGTCCAACTACCATCATGAATGAAGCAACTTGAACAGCCTAGCAGGTGTCTTGGATGTTTGGTTGTAACCGTAAATATACTGGAGTAAAAAACTTTACTCAAATAGCAAAACCATGGCGGTGAAATTTCTCTCTATTAGGGCGGTGGGAAGGACAGATTAAGTTTTACGCTAAGGTCATTGAACCCTGAAAAAACATTGCGTAGTGTATGAATGAACCCTGAATAATCTATTTACTCAATGAGAACCCGTTCCCGTATAAACGGGAGGAACTGGTTTATCCATCCCAGCCACTCATACCCCGTCGACATGAAAAACTTTTGCCCGGTTTGATAGTCCAGCAGAGCGATCAGCTCTTCGAATTAGGATGAATCCGAATGAAAATGACATGAAATAGCTATGTAACCGATGTAATGTAATGGTCTGGCCCTATAAGGTCAATGACGAGTGAACGTTTCCTAAACTTCTTTTAACTCGCCCACCATAAAGGAACCGACGGGATCTGATTTTGTGCATTTCATTAGTGACATTATTTCGTCCCCGCGACGTCTTCGCAAGTTCCGAATGCATTTGTCACATGTTTCAGTTAACTAAAAGGTGTGTTTGTGGGGTGAAATGAGGGGCAAATAGCGCTTGTAGTAATCTCACTTCTCGAAAGCAGCAAGCGCAAATTAAGTTCATTTGGTCAAACATAGCCTGTTTGTACTCATCGGTTGCATGCCGATAAAGGGAATGCAATGGACAACGTGGGACCTCCAAGACCCTGCAAGCCCCTGTCATTCTAACTGCGATCGAAAAGTCTGGGAAAAAAGTTTTTTGAATTTTCTAGTGCCAAGGTGGGGGGCTCAATGGCAAAGAAGATCATTTGAACTGCACACGTAAAGTAGCCATTTTTCCTGGGTTCATCCAATTGAGTCAAGCCAAAACCGGTTTCACAGTTTTCATAAAAAGAAAAAAGTTTAATGAAAATATAAGTTCATTGTTGCAAGAATTATATACTATATAACACACTAAAAGGGAGGGAGTAGGAAATGCAATAACAAGAAGATGTGGTGGAATGCGAAGCAATGGATTATGTTATAATATGGCATGGGTGGCAGAAAGAAAAAAAGTATAGTCCCCGTTCAGGAACCTCATCGCCTCTATATACGCCTTTGCCAGATTTCCATGCTGGAGGAGTTTTTGCGGTCGCTGGACCTATTTACAACGTCTTCGTCACTGCTGGTATGATCACTGCCAACCTGTTCGGACTCAAAGTCGACCATGAAATTGGATAGCTGTTCTTTTTGAAGATCTTGGTTTTGAGCCTTAAGATTCTCCTCAGTAAGAGCTTCAGTAGTCAAAGGCAATGAATGGTCAAGACTGGCATCATTCAATGCTCCAGAAAGGTCAAATATAGGTTCTGCGAACAAGCGATCAACGGCTTCCTTCGAATTTTGATCCTTCAACAATTCACAAAATGACCTTCCATCGTCCAGACGAAAACAGACCTGTCCGTCCGCAGAAAAAAATGTTGTATCGAGATCAGCTGCTGGTGAGCCTTTTTCAGAGTGGTTGTTTTCAGTGCCTGAGGAAGAGGCCGTAGGAGAATGTGGCGGGTTTTCTTCTGGAAAATTATTTACATTGACAAGCTGTGGAGACATGCCGGTCACACTGCTGGCGGGGGAGGCCGACCATTCGGGAGATGAATTGGCAGCGATGATCATGGATACAGTGCCGTCAGGCGTAGGTTGTGTGAGCCGCTGTAGTGGGATAGAGATATTGGAACTTGATTGGAGTGGGATGCCTTGGATGATGGAAGGCTTTGGCATAAGCTTGGGTTGAGCCCGTCCTGTTGAGGCGGTGGCTGTTCGATTGCCAGGATGTGGGGCAATTGGCACCAATTTCCGCTGTCCGTTTTTCTTTTGACCTGGCTTACTGCCTGGAATACGCTTTTGCTCCGCTGCCTGATTTGGAGCTTGGAAGGCGGGAGCGTTCATTGGGTGGTGCGGGAGTGAAAACTCGAAACCAATGGCGGACATCCCATTGATATTTTGGCACTGTAAGCGTTGAATGATGCTTTTGAGCTGTTGATTTTCCTTCATCAGTTGAGCCGTACTCATGAGATGGGCATGTTCAATGCTCTTGATTTTCTCCTCAAGCTCTTTGACATAACGCTCTTTGCGCTCTCGGAAGGCCCGTTGCGCAGCACGGTTTTGAGCTTTGCGTTTTTGTTTGATATCAGGTTCCAGCTGTCAAAGCGTAAAATAAGATACCAATGAGTGCCTGGTAAAGGGGAAGTTTTAAAGAGGAGTGTGGAACACTTACTGTCATTGAGCCACTTTCCATGGGCTTGCGGCCAGGCTTTCTGGGACCATTGCCGTAATCGTCTTCACCATCTGTAGGACAGTAGTTAATTCGTTAGTTTTCAGGTGGCGTGTGATAAGCGGAGCCAAAAAGAAAAAAAATGCGAACCCAGGCTATCTTCGTCCTGCGAATGATTGGACAGCGAATCTTCATAGGCTTGAGTGTCTGATTTCAGTGACAAAAATAAACCAGGTAGGAAAATGAAATAGTAGGGGGTAGGTTAGTAAACTTTTGAGACTATACTTCTAGTTTGGGATGCCTTTGTTCTATCACTCACGTAAAGCTTTGGCAATGTTGCTAGCTGCTTCCTGATCATCATCCCATTTTCTTTTGTCCTTTTCTTCAAAATGGTTATAGTAGGGTAGAGGATTGTCATAGCTAGCCAAAATGACTGGTCTTGCAATATCGGAAGTCTGTTGACGGCCTGTCCAGGCTAGTTTCTCACTACTGGATTGTGGTTCATTAGAATTTGCATGGCTCTTGATAGTCATATTGAAACGGGTGAGGATTGATTCGAGCAGCTTGACTGAGTGGGGAAGTGATTGATGTTCAGGTTTGGTTTTGTGGGCCAATAAGTCAAAGGTAGATTTTACGCTTGAAGTTAAGCAGCCGTTTGAGTGAGGTTTATACCTCAAACATCCACAGGAATCGACGGGTACTTATACATAAAGACGGAGTATGATCTCCAATGCGGAAGTTTGTCCATTCGGATCATGTGTTTGGAAGTGGATGAACGAAGTGATGGTCTTCACAGCGTGAATATGCCTGGTCTGAGGTTAGGAAGTTCCTGGTCTGAGGTTAGGAAATGTATGAACGGGGGGACAGTCCGAATTTGGTACGCCCAGAAAATATTGAGTTTGAAGCCCAAAGTTGTAGTAGGTGACAGTTTGCTATCGTGGAAGTGAGCCGAGAAGCAATGGTGAACTTCTTTACGATATGCTAAGGGGTGAATATCTTTACGTTGACCGTTTGCTGAAAACTAAACTGCCAACATCTCTCAGGCAGCACCCAGGTGGGGTAAGCATACGGCTGAGTTCATACCTGATCAAAAGTAGAAGGTTGAGGTCACAAGGCATATTTGGAACAAACCAAAAATCTCAGTTGTAATTAGCCACCTGAGAAAAAGGTAGAACCGTTTTTTGCTTTGGTTTAAATGTGTATGTTTACCCACCTGAAAGAAGCCATGGTTGACGACGCTAAACAAAGAGATATAGCTTTACTGGTTTCCCGTTATCAGCCGGATAAGAAAACGAAACCAAATTTACATTTGTGTAACTCTGATATCTCTTGAAGATGTGGATCCATTTTCACTCAATACCAACCAGTAAGACAGATGGGATTTGGCTGGTCCGAATGTGAAAATACTTGCTATTTCATGCACAGTGTTAAGTTCAATCTAAAGGTGCTATCCTTGATTATTTGGATACATTGGAGATACCATGATGTTTATAAAATTAGTCTCGTTATATTGAATTTCCAACAAATGAACTAGTTGTAGCAACTTTACCGAGGGAACGGACATGAAAAATTTCTTTTGCAAAACAATGTTCTAGCCGAAGCCACAAAGTTCCCATCGCTATCTTAAAATACCCGATCGGCAGCTCATACCAATGGATTCAAAGGCTCAAACTCATTTCCTCTATACGGTAGAGCGCAGTATGCGGTTTGACTGCGTTGTAACGAGCAGCTCATGGTGGTTGGTAGAACCACGAAATCGAAATCAGACTCGCAACACCTCATATATGGCCACATACTCTCAAGGTAGGCATGCTTCAGCAATGAGATAAAACCAAAATGCTCGTCTTGTACCATGCCATGTGGAGAGAAGCAATCGACATAGAAGGACAATGTCCGGTAAATTTGAAAAGTGTGTGAATCCTGGCGAGCTCCAATAGCAAGGAGAGAAATTGTCAAAGTACCCATTATACCGCTATTAAAGCGATCCCACAAAGTTTCACTTCCCGTCGTGAATGGTCAAGCTACTTGTTATGGTGCCGAGGCTAGCTTTGGCTTTGTATGCTATATAGTTCCGCCTTGTGAGCTTAGAGGCAAAATGTACGGCTTTGACAGTGTTGCCTCTTGTGTCTCCATCCAATCTCCTAGTTCCAAGTACATAAGTGTTTTATCCTTCCTTGGGGAAATTGGACTGACGCTCATGAAAAAAAAATTGTGTTGAATAACAGCGTTAATTGGGATTCATTTCAGAGCTTTTCCCTAGAACTACGTCTGCACCACCACCCCCAACAAAGTGTACTGGATTGCACGCTAGCCTTGTATCAAGCGTCCTCAGGACCTTGCTCGACAAGTATATGATCAAACAGATATAGGTAATAGCCCTCCATCGGAAAAAGTGCAGAGATAGTTATCACAAGCAGAAAATAAGCCAATTAAATTCGACTTAGCAAAACCAACAGCCTTCGAAGAAAAAAATATAAACTCAGTTTATGACATAACAAGTGAACTATTGCCGACACCGCTGCGTGCAAGGAAGTTATATTGCAAGGGAAAAGCCTTTAAGGAAGTAACTATGCTCCTCCAGATTGAGGCTTTGAGTGGACAGGGGCGCCAACCATAAGCCTGCGCCTACCTTAGTACTTTTGCGTTCCCAGCCTTTTTCCTTTAGGTTACCTTCAAAAGCAAGATCTTCATATTTAGGTAAGCTTATATTCTCGTTCCTTACAATCTTAAATCACAACTTCTGTACGTAAATGGCAATGACGTGCTTGTAGGTGACTGTCACACTCGACACGCCTTCATGGTAAAGTAGCACAGAAGTAAAAACTTTTTTTTATCCTACTTCTTGTAATATACTACCAGATAATATTTTGAAAAACCAGAAGTAGATGAATGAATTGAAATAAACGAGGAGGCGCGAAGAGGTTTTTTTCTACAAATAAAAGAACTTTTTTTGTGGAAAGATACGATCCAAACGCTTTGCACTCGGGACCTTTTATTTTACAAGAGTTGGCACTGCTGAAATAAAGAACAATCATGATTTTCCGGATACAGCTCCTTCATCGAAATAAACGAAGTAACAGTCTCTTCGGTTTAGATAGATGACTGCGACCGTGACCTATACGGACTCGACCTATCATCTGGCAATCGACGTAGTTATACAATGATGGCAAGGCGTTTGGCTGGTAGACTGCTTTGCGGTTAGGTGAGAAGATTAATCGATGAGCAGTGCATTAGTTTAAGGAGTCAGGGCACAAAAAGTGGAAGTACAATTGACTGAACCCATTTACTGGAACGCTAATCCTGTAAGTTTGCGTCATTTGCAACCTTGTTCTATCGATTTGTTCTAAGGAATTCATGACTGTTGAGATGAGATTGTTGTTTAATTCTAATGATGGATTTCTATATTTTTACCTATTCGATAGACTCCCGGTTCTTACTTTTTTAATCTTTCTTTTCCTATAAAGCGTACTATGTTTCAATATCATACCATATTTTCGGTATTACTCGGAAGTGGCATCGTTGCAGCGGAAAAGCTTAAAAAAAATCCCAAGAGGATATCTATAGCGGCCATGGTTGCCAAACAGCTTCTGTCCAGTGGGCATTGTAATAAATTTTTTATTAAAAAAAAAAATTTGTCCATGAGCCAGCAGTTTTCTATAGTATTCTTCGAAAAAATTGAGAAAACCTCGCCTCTCCACAAAATTGATTTGACCTGTGTGAGGCAATAGTCATACATGAGTCTCAAATCTTATTTTTTTGTAAAAGCTGTATGTTTGCATATTCCATGTTGGTAACCGCGCACAAGGAACTAATCCAATTCTGCACAATGATGCTGGACCTACTTTTGGCTTAACGACCAGAGCCTAATTCTCAAAGGAACGATTTAGCCACTGAGGTAATTTGGGTGAACAAATTTAAGTCACAGCACACGATCAAGGATCGGTCGGAGTCGTACGAGGCCAAATTTTCGATGGGCAAGAAATGCTAAGACAGCTTTCCGTAATACCTACCTCCTCTTATTTTTTTTTTCTTATACGCCTGATACACTGCATGTCAACAAACTAGTACATTTGAAAACAGAAATGGAGAACAGCAGCGATCAAGCAGCTTCAGAGCTGGAACTCAAAGAATTTTTGCGCAATTGCGGCCTTGGACAGTATACCGATGCTTTGATTGCAGAAGGGTTCGATCAGTTGAAATCGGTAAGCTAAATAACAAGGGCAAATTCCAATTGAATGTCAGGGGAATGGGATATGATCAAGCTCTATCAACATTGCTCAACGACTATCCACTTGATCACGCAATGTGACACTTTACATGTGGGCACAAGTGACATCTTATGGCTCCATCGCCTATTATATTTAGCCAGCGAAATTGTTATTCAACCAAAACACCACCTACTTTGACTGACATTTTTTTTTTTTTTTTACTTCATTATCAATAGCTTTTTGAGATTATTGAAAGCGACTTGGAAGCTCTAGATGTCAAACGTGGCCATCGACGGGTAAGTGTGCCTGGCTGCCAAGAACGACAGTCTTTCCAATTAATTTTTTTACCCATTTTTTTTTTGGGTAAATCTCTCTACTCGATTTGTGTGGCCACTTGCTGATCCTCTTTCTCCATTTTTTTTTTTCCCTTTTCCCTTATTGTATGTGTTTTACGCCATGTTCATCCTACAGTTACTTCAGCGAGCCATTGCCAATGCAAAAGGGTATGATCCTAATTTGCCGTTGCCAACTACAAACAATGCTTCATCACGGTCTTCTGCCACATCATCAAGTATGTATTTTGTAATTTTCATTTCTAAATACGGCCTTGACTAACCTGATGGACCGCCACTTCAAAGCAGACTCACCCAACTATAACCCCAACGGACGACATCTACCACCTGTCGCTACTTCGCCTGTAGATATCAGAGCCGACACAGTTTCAAGCACGGAGGAGGATAATTTTAGTGAATTTGCAAGATCCAAACGGAAATATCGTCGACATGCGAAAGCTGACAAAAACGCGCCTATCAAGCCTCCTTCTGCCTATGTGATGTTTTCCAATCAAGTCAGATCAGAATTGAAAGATTATAATATGTCATTCACAGACCTCGCAAAAATAGTTGGCGATCGATGGAAGTCGATTTCGTCTGAAGAAAAAGATCAATATGATCGAACGGCGCTAAAAGCAAAAGAAGAGTATTTGGAGGCGCTTTCAAAATATGAACAAACGGATGAACATAAGGTATGATTGATATGACAAAGTCAATTCAAACCCTTTCATCTTTTTACTTTGCTAATGCTGATTGGCTATGAATAATAGGATTATCAAAGATATTTAGCCGACTTTAAAGTGAAGCAACAAGCCGCAGCTCGCGCCGTGGGCAAGCCAAGAAAACGGCCGAAAATGGCCTCTCCGAGTAGGCAAGTAAAATTATTTTTGTGTATGCCATCGATATAATGGATTCCATGCTTATATTCGTGTTGTGTTTAGTGGCTCGATCGCAGATGCCAGCAATAACTCAAATGGCAACAACGGAGACACGAGCAGTAGTAGCAACGGAAACTCTATAGCCAATTCAAATGAGCACGCTACACCAATATTACAACCATCATCGAGTCGAAGCGATATAGCAAGCTCCACCACCGATTCCGGTATATTCTCAAACTCCTCCAATTTTGAACCTTATGGAAATAGCGAAGCCGTCTCTTCTTCTTCTGGGCCGACTTCGGTATCTTCTGGTGATACTCGATCGATGGGTTCAAATGGATGGTATAAACAAGGTCGCTATCACCATCATCCACACAAACTTAGCCAGTCGGGTCATCATCGACCGCCAATACAATCTGGGGAGTCTTCGGAATCGCGAAGTACTTCGGATCATAGTCAATTTACGGGTTCTTCCACCTCCAATTCCTATTCGCCGTCAACTCCTTATGACTCGTTACCGCTGACCAGCAATGTCCGACCGCCGTTCAAAGATCCTTCAAAGTTTGATCGCAGTGACATGTTGGAGACGTCCAAACCTGGTATGATGCAACGGTCGTCGCCAGCAATGTACCAACGACAATCTAACCGGCGGTCTGACTCGATTCCAAACCCGTCGCGCTTGCCCCCACTACATACACCAGTTTCCACTGCGGTTGAACGCGATGGTGATGGCGGCCCTTCACCAGCACTATGAAGCCAACTCGCTAGCTCATTCACTTGATCTCACAATAACCCAAAAGCAAAAACACAGCACCTCTAGCTGTCCTACATACCAGTTTCCATTTTGCTTTCGATGTTTAACTCTTTCCCGCCCTGACACCTTTCTTTGATGTGCGTGCTCGAATACGCATAACACCGTCTGGAATTCACAGTGGTAACAAGTACTCCAGTATGGAAAGAGTAACTCATTTATTCAAGCTGTTCTCACAGTCTTTCGCTGTACATTGTTTTTCTTTAACTTCTCACCATCGCATCTGTCACCATTTTTTCCCCAATGATTTTTTTGCTTGCTGTTGCAGACATGCCGTCCTTACTTTTCTTGGTTGCTGCAACTCCAGTGTGGGGTTGTTCTGCTATTAACTTCTTTACCATTTTGTAGTTTTCTTTTTTATAACAATGCAGTGCGAAATATAGAATGTTTCATTGATGGATGTTCACAAATGAGATTGATCGGGTTCAATGGTTCGCCAACTGTTGTTCATAACACCTCGATAATTCCAAATAGGATATTCTTGCTGAACGTTTCCAGCCGAGTCGACTATTAGGTTGCAATGAATGAGGTTGCCATAAGTAGGAGATGTCAGGACAATGAAAAAAAATAACAATGAGAAAGTCTAAATAAGGTTATGCTCACTGACCTGCTCTGCTCAGAATACGTTTGGTACTAGCATGAAGTTGAGCCGTCCACAAACACCACGCCCACATTTTGGTTCCTCCACAATAAGGTTGGTATAAGTCGGCGGTAACCCACGTACGGCCGTCGTCAGCGGAAACGTCGACCCGTTGAATGGATCGACCGCCCCCAGACAGAGCATAGCCTCGCACATTGCATGGACCAGGCTTACAAGACACGCCATCGGCTGGCTCGCAAACGTACGACTGGACATTATATTCCCCTATCGCTGGGAAGTTGCACCATACTTTACAAGCTTGCTCTTCACTTTCGATCTATAAAGCATGGCTTAGTGTCTTGCGTTGGCTGTTGATGGCGCGGGTGATAACTTACATTGGATGGTAAAATTTTGTAGTCTTTCTGCTGAAAGTACGCATTGGACTCGTGGCTTTGGATACTAATGGTTTTTAGATATTTAACCGACCGAGCACCGATGTAACCAGGTACTACTACTCTTATAGGATACCCATGGTCTCGAGTGAGAGGTTTGCCGTTCATCTAGTGCGTGAAATCATGAATTAAATGCCACGTGAAGACCAATCAAGTAAAGCCAAAAAGTAAAAATTACCTCATAGGCCAGAAGCACGTCCCCATATTCATCGCTGCATTTGGAGTGTCTATAAGTGTTTCAATAACGCTAACCAAAATCAAACTACACTATGTACTTACAGCGCCTTGCAAAGTGGTATTGATGAACCGTAATTCTTATCTTCTTCACACTAGTGGTCCTCAGTACGATGTGCTGCCGTAAAAACCCCAAGTTGAATTCACTGACGTACCTGTTCGACGGAAGAAAACGATGCATGTAATTTTGCAACATCTTCAGGGTTTGATACTACGCCGGCGGCCTTGAGTACGTCACGAAGTAGGCATCCAGTATAAACGGCATTACCCACGGCTCCTGGGCCCCAGACAACCTAATAATAGGTGTTTAGTTTTCTTATCAACCGAGCCATGTCACGCTGGGACCTACCCCATTTGTCTTCTTGACTCTATTCAATCCATCTCTTCGATTACCCTATAAAAATGGTTCGAGTATAAATAAGATCAATTGCATCATGTTCTCTGTAGTTAGGACAGCTTACAGCGCACTAGATCAAGAAAATATAAGTTCCAAATGTCATGATTTGAAGGTCCGCGAAATCCATTACGTTACCTGGAGGGTGGCCATGACAGTGCGCTTGGTGAATTTCGACTTGAGATCAGCTACGGTGAGGTGAAGGGGATTGCTAACAAGGCCAACAATGTCTACTTCATGTGTTTGAATGTCAATTTCAGGAATGGGGCCGTGATTGCGATGGAAGAACAAAGGGTCCGGAGTAATGTAATGCTGAACTAGCAGTGAGACCTGTGGTTCAGCGTTGAACGGTTTATCTTTGCGTATGATAAGACCCTTTACGTCTCTTTCTGGCTCATGAGCGTATTCTAGAGGCATGGTGAATAAAATGATAACGAGAAAAACCACAGAAGGACAGCGTTAGGAGGTACTTGACCGTCACAGTTTTCTCACGGGGGTCATTTGCATTCACGTTTTGTCCAGCCCTTCTTTTTGGTCTGCTGCTTCAAAGCTGGGGATTGAATTTACATGTATTAAAGAAAGCGCTTAATCTATCTACCCTACTAATGAGATGCAAATATTGGATAGACTGGAAAGCATCAGTAAAACGTTGGTTGGACAGCTGAATTTACAGGAATGAAGAATACAATATTGGTAGGCAAAAGTGTTAACGGCGAGATGGAGACGGTGGTGGAGATCTACCGTGGATGGATTTATATATATAGCGTTGGCTATTGGCGTATATTTCAGAAAGAGTGGGAGCTCTAGATTTGGACATGAAGCCTGGCAATAGGCCGGAGGTTGGGTGATCTTCGCTATCTTCGTCTCCTAACTGTGCAGCTTGTAATTGTTGCATTTCCTTTCCAGATTTTACAGTCTCTCCTCCATTCTTGATAGCTCTTGTAAGCCGCGTTTTGAATTCTTCGTCACATACCTTGCGAAGTTCTGTAGCTGCCTCCACCGCTTTGACGTCGACTGGTTTGGCAGATTCATTGGATATGTCTTCAAGTATATTGATGGTGGTCTGAAGGTAGCCTCCGTCAGGTTGTTCCTGGTTGTCTGCTTCTGATTTTGTGAAAGCACCAAATCCAAAAGTATCGTCATCATCATCGTCTGAAGACGATTCTGCAGAGGAGCTTTCCGGATCTTCTTGTGCCTCCTTGGTCGACTGAATGTCCAGTTGGCTAGTAGGTGTACTTATACCAGAAGCTGGAAGTATAGCCTGAGAAGATATCACTTCTTCAGATTCTTCGACTTGTGCAACTGACACATCATCGTCCTGTTCGACGGTGGATCCTTCGTCTTTCATCACGTCTTGCTCAAGAGAAGATGCTTCAGTATTTTGCTCCAGCTGTGTTTCAATTTCCATTTCATGAACAGAATTGGTGCTTGGCGAATCTATCATGATAGGTGTACTTGATGCTTGAGGTTCAAATGATAGTTCGCGCGATTCCACAACAGGAGAGGGTTGCATCTCTATGTCGTCTACATCAGGCTCAGGAGTATCTTCCATCGAACTAATAGGTAAATTACTTGCTAGAATATCTGGTAATTCCTCACTGACAGCAACATTCGTTTCCTCTGCTTCCTCTACTTCATTGAAATTCACTTCCTCTTCCGCCACATCAGAGTTAGCGCCATGATCTGTAGCTTGAGAAAAGCTAGGTTCCTCGTTGTCTGGGGTCACAGTTGCTTCAGGGTCCTCTTCCTCAATATCAGAGCCAGAGTCTGCACCATTTGAAAAGCTAGGTTCCTCTATGGTCGGGGTCACAGTTGCTTCCACTTCTGGCGAAGATTCCGTTTCAGCATCAGGAGACATCGTAGTTTCCTCAGGGACATCTGCCGTAGGTGGAGTGATAGTGGTATCAGAAGATGCTGACCCAGCTTCTGGGAAGAGTGCGCTAATAAAATTGTCTTCGTCAGCTGGTTCCTTATCTTCATTTTGGGTATGGATAGCGGGCCCAGAAGCTATTTCAGCCGCTACAGGAACCGTTGTCTCAGGCTCGACAGAAAGTACATCCTGTTCGAATGAAGCAATGGGAAGCAGACTCGACTTCCGCTTCTTCTCAGCCTTATGTTTCTTTGGCGCAGCTTCAACTGCTGGCGGTGTCATAGCGTCAGATGCAGTGATTTTAGCTTGACTGTGTTTCTTCGCTTTTTCCTCCTTCTCAAGCTTGGTATCCATTGGCAACGGTTGCTCTAAAGGAGAATCTGCTGTCAGATCCTTGCTCTTTCTTCTAGCCTTCTCTTCCTTCTTCTTCTGCTTCTTCTCCTTCTTTTTCTGCGATGTGGTATCGATTTGCGTCTGCTCTTCTATTGGGGCAGTTGCGGATAAATCATGGCTGTGCTTTCTATGCATTTCCTTTTCCTCTTTCTTCTTCTTGTTCTTCTTGTTCTTTTTATGCTTCTTCGATTCAGTATGCACTTCGGCGGCGGCAGATGCTGAAAGATCGTGACTATGTTTTTGATGTTTCTCTGCTTTGTGCTTCTTGGTTTTGGATTTCGCTGTGGTTGCCTCTTCTACAATATGAACCGACATTAGCACTCGCACAAGTTGTCCAAACAGCAGCCTCTTTCGCTTTATGATTATGATGTCTTACCGACTGTCATATCCGAAAATGGTTCAGGTTCAGACTCGTCCTGGAGTCCTTCTTTCTGCTGGTATTTGGTTTTCTTAGTGTGACCCCCATCGGCTTGCCCTTCCCTGTTCAAATTGAATTCCTCCTGGTTCATCTTAGTTTCTATGTTGAATTTCTTTATTTTTTGAGTATTTTCTGTCAATTATCACTTACAGTCAACTCTCTAGGTGTGACATCTTTCTCCTCTTCTGGCTTAGGCTCAGCCTTCTGCTTTTTTTGCGCAGTCTTTTGCTCTATTTTGTTATCGGCTTTGGGTTCTGCCTTTTCAACAAGACTTGCTTGCTTCTTCTGATTAGCATTTGGCTTTTTATCAGTCTTAGAAGCTTGTTTATTTTGCTTGGTCTTCTCTCCGGTCTTATGTTCCGGCTTCTTGTGTTTGTTCTGCTCGGCCTGGTTACCTTTCTTCTTCTTGTTTTTGTCATGCTTTTCTTGATGGTGATTAGATTTCGCTGATTTCCCGGCATTAGGTTGTCCCTGTTTTGCTTTCTTGTTATCGGCTTGCTTGGCCTTGTTATCAGGTTTACCTTGCATGTTGCCATCGTCTGCCTTCACATTATTGTCATTACTTTTATCTTCTGGCGACTTCTCGGCAATCTCTTCATGTTTCCTCTTTTGACCACCGTTCTCTGCCTTCTTTCCTTCACCTTTGTGAGAATGAACCTTGGGAGGCTGAGTCTTGTCCTGAGCTTTGACTGCACCCTTTGCAGGGCTTCCAGGCACGGTAGCAGAGGAAGTTGATTGCTTGGCGGGAGAAGTTTGCTTTGCTGCAGTAGAACCATTCGTCTTGGCACCCTTGTCGACTTTAGCTTTCTTTGGAGGAGCTCCCTAGAAAAACAAACAACCGAGATCAGTATTGGCGCACATAGCTACCGAAAATACGTTCATCATAAATTTACCTCGCTCTGTTCAGGCTTTCTCTTGTTGTTGGCTACGAAGACATCAACCTTATCGTTCAACTTGAGGACGCAATTAATTGCGCTGTCTTGTGGTAACCAAAAGCCTTCAGAATCTTTTACGGACAAAAGGTTGATAGCGGCAAGGTTGGCACTGTGCTTAGTTTCAGCAGTCCAGACATTACGAACTTGGGTCAACGCATCTTTGAGAGTGAACTCAGGTTTGAGCGCGAGCTTTATTGAGGTGGTTTGATTATTGTTATGGACGTTGAATTCAACACGGTGGTAGGGCGATTGTGTCATTTCGCTCAACAACCCGAGAAGAATAAAAGCTCTTCGAAAAAAAAAAAGTGTCTCAATGGAATAAAAAAAAAATTGAATGCCGCTCGTCTTGAAAGCAGTCATGCCCAAACTGCACAGTCTTCAAAAAAAGTTTGATCTTTACTAATGCGCCGTACGCTACTGTAGTAGTAGTATAGTCAACATGCTAACGATAACAGAGCGACTATCATTTTATCTCCATGCAGTCAGTTGAAGCAATAAAGTATGAGAATTAAAAGATTTTTGGTTGCACTAGTAAGGTAGTTTGGATATGAGAAAAGAAAAATCCTCTACCGAATATGGACACTATGGAGAGAGAGGCGGAGAGCCTTGAATATTTCATTTACGATAGATACAGGGTGTAAGATGCTTGTGGGGTTAATGTGGTATGAGAACTAACTATTCTATTGACCATCGTCGATTGCTATGCTTCTCTTGACCGATTGGTGTCATGGAATGTGTGGAGTTTGCAGTGGAGTTGCTATGTGAAACTAATGAGAAGGAACATCAATATCTCAAAACTGGATTTCACATAATGCAATATATAATTCCTTTTAAAATCTTACTATGATTCATCAGACCCAAGCCAAAGTTTCTTAAGCATATAATGGATACTGGCACTGTGGCGATGATCAACACCATATCAACACACACTATGGAAGAGTTCATCACAATGTTAGTGGTCGAGTGATGTTTACGACTAAGCGGCAAACAGACTTACAGAAAAACGTTAAAAATATTTTTGTTCCTTGATAGTTTTGAGGATGCTGCGAGATTTCGACCAACATATATATGAAATATGCCATACTGGCAAACGAACCCAATATGAATCCATATATGTAGTTTTTCTTCTCCCGAATGAGCTGGAAGGAAGCCAAATCATGAGTACAGAGCCGGAACAATCTAGTAATAACACCAGGATCACTTACCCCCCAGTATGCCAACAGAAGCATAGCAATAGTAACAACACAGCTGAGAACAATATGTTCAATTAGCTGTTTCACTATACTCGATTTTGCGTCTGCTGTCGTCAGGTTTGACTCAGATGTCAAAATAAGCAGAGCCAGGTACTGAACTGAAAAGCCCAAGAAAAAGAAGAAATCAAACTTCAACATCATGATGAAAATTTGATACATCTTGTAGCGATCTATGTTGTTACATTCGCCCGTTAGCATTTTCTTTTGTGTCTCCGAGCTTTTGTTACGTATGCTAAATATATCCTTCAATTACCTCGCATTGACAAATCAGCCCCAATTTTTTTGTAAATATGCCAGCTGCAATAAAATAGTTCGAATATTAGTTCACCTGTGAAGTATATAACGTATGCTGATATTGCGAGCAGCACGTACCCAAACTCTAGATAAAGTTTGTATGCAAGGAATGTAAAGGTGATCACCCCTAGCACCATAAGAACGATGACTGTAATTTCTGCCCAGCGTCCAGCGTCGTATGCACTTTGTACAGCTACTACGATCACCGTTTCGTCGCCACTAAATAGTGTTGTTGATTGATGGTACTGAATGACTGAATAAGCACCAATGCCAAATTCGAATACACAAAGTGCAATAAGTTGTATGGTGTTCTTTTGGTATATCTAAATACACACATGCAGGGCGGTTATAATTAGTCTTTTTTTTTTCCAGAAGGTGATTAAAATAGGGCTGCACGTACCGCATCCACAACCAACGCAATAGTAAAAATTTGCGCGATAATGAATAATATGAAATAGACTGACAGTGACTGGGCATTGGCATATGCATTTGTGATACTGTCTGCTCCTTGGTTCAAATGTTGTTGATTAAGGATGTCGAGCATTTTTTGATGGTATGAATATACAACGGCTTCAAATATTATGGCGAGAACGGCTTGCAAACATATTGTCACAAAGATAGCTCGGGTCCATCGGGACTCTCCAAACTACGATAGTTATCAAATATCGTTAGTTAGCAAGGCGCTAAATGGGCTATCACCGACTTTGACCCTCGGCAAAAAAGGCTAGTACTTACAACTCGAGATATAATCCACATGTATGTTCTATATTTTCGGCTGGAGTGATTGAAAGTGCTTCTTCAACAAGTTCAAAATTAATCTCTACTGAAAGTGAATAGTTGTCAACGGCGCATACCGGTGCAAAATGGAGTCAGCGGGTGATGATTCTAATTTAAGGTACGATTTTGAGGAGTAAATTGCTTCCGCATTACTTACAGCTGAGATTTCAAAAGTGAACTAGAGATCAGCAGCTGGAAGAACTAAAGGAAAGAGTGTTGTTTTCGAGAGATGACGCCTACTAAAGATTAACCAGGCGAGAATCAGTGGAAGAGAGAAGGATAGGAAAAGGAGAGGAAAGTAAGAGGAGACGCAATAGAGAGGAAAAAAAAAAAATGGACATGGGCAATTTGCTGAGATGTTCATACGGTTCCACGAAAAAAATTAGACTTTCAATCTCTTCTTAGTCTTCGATAATGCTTCGTGGCAATAATACTTCAATTCTAAAAGGTCTCAGTCATTTATTTAGAGTGTTTGATTTAAGTCCAGGTACAGGTCCCAAATCAATTAAAGACATTGCTCTCAAATGTGAGACTCACGCGTTGTCGCTCTTTTCCCAAATAGTGAGTGACACTCGAATTGGTCAAGGGTTCCCTTCAGGGCGCATCTTTATTCGAACAGCTGTGTTACTTCAGAGTCATCATCCATCCAAAAATTATTTATATGTTGCTCTATAATCTAAGGAGGAACAGTACTGATGGTATTAGATCACACATGGCTATCATAGAAAAAGAATTAGTACCGTGGCCACTTGTATTAATCACACGCACACTTGCGTACCTTAAAATGAGTTGCCGCTATCGTAATTTGTCAATATTCTATTTGACATGTGGATAACATGAGCTTTTGACGCTATGATAATAAAAGCTATTTAATCATGATAGTCTTCTGCTTACAGATATGTCTTTGGGAGACTGTGTGCAAGATAGGCTTCAGCCCGTCGTAGCTGTCATTAAATTGCCGACGTCACATTGGCTAAAAATGATAGGAGTAGAAATTTCAATTTCCTTGACAGACGAGAAAACGCAACGTTAGCCCTCTGCTGCAATGATCAGTCGAGCGGCGAACGTACATAACACGAGATTTTGATAGATCTTGGTTAGCCATTCTTGGCTCCTCATCATTCGCTTCACATCTCCTCAGATTCTGCCGCTAGTCTTCAATCTATGCAAGGGTTCCCCAGCTGACCAACTTTATGCCGTTTCGCTTTAACCCTAAATTCCAACTGGTTGGAGGTTCATTGGACCTCTAGCAAGCGATCTATTCGCTTTTCTTGGGTTTTTTTTTTCTTTCATTCTTTTTTTTCCCCAAGAATCAAAACAAAAAGGGAAAAACAAAAGATGATTGGCTTTATATGTTGGTTATGCTGCCCGGAAACAATCCCCTTGACCGAAGATAGTTTGTGTGCTGGACTCTGTGTGAAAAGAATGATGTTCTGTGTACCGAGTGATGTCTTGCGCTGCTTATAAACCGATGACTTATCCTTGATAGCGCGCCAATTGTCAAGCTGGCCAAGTATCAAGGTGAATTGCCTCTTCAGGCGGCTCACAGGGATATTCAAACTCGCTCTTGATACTTGCGATTTACAGCTGGCAATAGGGCTCTCTTTAATCAGAGAGTTGTTTATATAGTATGCTAGTACAACTTGTACCAGAGAGGATCTTCATATCTCTCTCCCTTTTTTTTTATATACAAAATGAAACTAAATACTGGAACAGAAGTGCCAAGCACTTTGTTAGATGCCGAAGGGTAACTTCCGTGGTGCTACAATCAGCATTGCGCTGATACACGTTATACCTATTGAATCACCAAAAGCGCAGATTTGTCACCTGCGCTAAGAAAGTCAACGTACTACTTCTAATTTCATTCCACCACCAGTTGTAATATAGCGGTTTTTTTTTAACCTATGCATTTGACGTAGAGGACAAAACTATATACATTATTTCATTAACATCAACTAGAATCTTCTTTGTAATGATATGATGATCTCTCTAGTATCGGGGTTGATAGGGTCCTCTCTGTTCAGCGCAGTATCTAAAATGAAGAAATAAAAGTTACGAACTGATTTACCATGCGAGGTAACAAAAGCATTCATTTTACTTACTAAGAAATTCCCAAACTACGGTTTTCACCTCCATAGCCTTATCCAATGACTCCGCTATTGGTTCGATAATTTCAACAATCAGGTCAATAAATTCGTTCGAGTATGGAGCTTCGGCCATATCCAGGATCTGAGAAAAGAAAAAACGTCGTATGAGAAGTTGAGTCTAACGGGGGCAAGTTCAATGGAGAAAATATAGCGACATACCATTTTTATGGTATGTACAATCAAGCTTTCGTCAACGCTGCTGCTGATGCGCTTGATGTACTTTAGGACTGGTAATACATAGCCAAGCTGGACAAGATATATCATCCGGTCCAATAAAGTCCTACGCAAGGCCATCTATACAAGAATACTTGTTATTATCTGTTGTTTTCGCAACCTAGACCGTCCGCTTTCTTCATCTTACCATAATTTCGGGGCTGAGGTTCTTAACTTCAACCGTCAGATTATTTTGAAGTACCTGGAAGACAAATGGCCGCTGAAGAGGATGTCGATAGGCAATTTCTTCCAGGATCTGGTGTGGTACAGGCACAACAGCAGAACGATAATAAGTTTCATACCAAGACGTTTCAGTCAACAGCCAAGACGTCCAGTACAACAATGCCATAGATACTATGGGTGTGCTAAGAACAGAGTCAAATATTAGTTGATCTATGTGGTGCTTCCACAGTTTGCCATCAATACATACTCCATGAGCTCTAAGATTGTCCCTATCGCACCAGACAAAGTTGCGCCGCTTGACTTCTTAGTCAAGGCGACCGAGAGAAGCTTTAACTTTTCGCAAATACTGGCGATTTCCTCACCCTTTACGAATCCAACGTTAGCATTGTGTTTTTCGGTTATCAAAACAAAATACCAATCCTAACATTTTTCGGCTCTGTGTCAAGTACAGTGACGGCATAAGCGATTAGATATATTATCTTTTCCTGGATTTCGAGTTTCGGTGCTTGACCAGATTTCGGAACAAATATTGCTTTCAACAAAATATCTAATGGGAGATAGCTGTGAGGACATTGTATGCAGTACATCAATGAGAGTTATGCCACTTACCGAGCAATTGTGAGTCACATAGAAATCGGACTGATGGAGGAGTAGGAGATGTGTACTGCCTATAAAGCTAAATAACGGGTATTTGGTGCTGAGTTGCTGCGTTCCATTGAAATCGTACTAGAACTGAACTTACTGCAATAACATCTCCTGGTGATGCGTGCTTATTCTGCAGGATGGCTGTTATCGGGGAGGTCAAGGCAGGTGGCAGCTCCCAAAGGTACGTTCGCAATGTGCTTATCATATGATCACTGGTAGACATCGTCAGCCAGACATTCGCTTGTGTACTATATCACATCACAGTACTTACTCTCCCTTTGTCAGTGCATTGGTTTCTAGAGCTTTAGAAATTCTACGAAATGCTTCTCCGCCTGGTTGATCGGCCAGCCGCTTTAGAAGTATTTGTGAATAGAGGTACGTTTGCTCATGTTGACAGCAAACGCGCTAAGTAGTCTATCAGAAAGGAGATCGAAAAAAAAATATGAGACCTATCGATGATTGATTGACTTACGACTAAATCTGGTAAATTTTCATCCAAACCAATGTCGTCTTCCTGTATTAATCGTTCAAGCGAGTCCTTCAAAACGTCATTAAAGACACCAATGTATGTTGATGCTGTTGCAACTTTCACTATTTCTCCTTGGTAACCCGCATCGGCGATCATCTATTGAGGGACATTATATCAGATAATGAAATGTTTCGGCACAGTGGTGAGCAAATTTCAGGTACCTGAATGGCGAGATTTAACAGATCACATCTCTGGTGCTTTTCAGAGAGTTCATATAGTATTTTACGCCAATAAGGGTCTTGTATCATAGCATCTAGCCACTGTGGTCGAGTCTAGTATATTGCAAGGTGAGTTTTTGTCGCATGCTCATCATAGCCATCGGCACGGTCCGCTTGCATACCTCAGCACCCATAAATTTGGTATCTACTGCAGCAGAATCGAAGCGATCCAAAAGCATTCCTTTGATAACATCTCTCATCAAGTCTTGACTGTTTATCCCCAGGTCTTTACCCCATTCTCCTGCAGTATTGCAAAGCGTGGGCAACCCGACATATGATTCTGATAGACAAGAAACAACATCCATTGGACGTCCTCCCAGAGTCAAAAAGTCGGATAGTACTTGATTGATATTAGGCTCTAATATAGAATCTGTAATCACGATGGTGATTCGTTAATTTTGGGACGCAAGGTGCCATTTTCATTCTGGAGACACTAATCCATACCTTGAGAAGCTAAAGCACGATGCTTTTGCTCCAAGGCCTTTCCTTTGTCCTGAAAATCCTAAGAGTAAAAGTTAGTCAACATTGGCATGGGTTAATAGATACACGGTAACTCCTGTTCCCATACCGTCATTCTTGTACGGCGATCTACGCGTATCTCAGAAAATGGCCATAAAATAGTACGGTTCAATTTTTTGTAGGATCTCCCAAAGGAAGTTTTGCTCTTTGTTACTCCGCTCTCTCACAAGAAATTCATGAACACAACCACACTCTCCGTTCCCCACAGCAGGAACGGCAAGCAATCCAACATTCCAATCGTAATAGACTACTTGGATGACAAAAAGAAGTCCGATACCGCCATTGTTCTTACACACGGTGCTAGTGGGGATTATTCCACAGGATACTTACCTTTGCTAGGTGAGCGTTGCGCCGCAGCACAGCTATGTACTCTTTACCATATAATATATTAACTGTACAATGGCAGCTCGAGTTTTGGCTGAGCGTGGATATACAGTAGTCCGATGTACGCTCGTAACAACCGTGATAAACGTCAGAATCAATGCCATGAAGGCCGTTTTAGCCTATTTGTTCAATGACCAAGAGGAGAAAGCTGTGGATCCAGCGGTTGCAACGCTTCGCTCTTCTACGTCTCGAGTGTACATTGGCGGTCACTCATTTGGAGCTAGGGTTATCGTGAGCATTGGAGATGAGCTCAAAGATGATACAGAATCACCCAACGCAAAGAAATCGGCAGGGTCGAACGTCAAAAGCGATAACTCAGCATCTGTGGATGAAGCATTCAAGAACAAAATACATGGCATCATTACCTTTTCGTATCCCCTTCATCCTCCGGGAAAGCCATCGGAATTACGCGATCAAATACTTTTTGATTTGCCGGAAGCCACCAAGTTGTTGATGATATCTGGCACGAAAGATCCATTTGGAGAACTGCCGCTTATGACCAAAACTCAGAACAAGATCAAATGCTCATTAACAGCGGTGAGAATTGCCAAAGCGGGTCACTCCCTCAGTACGGGCAAATCCAAGAAAACAGCAAAGGATACGGGCAGGACGCAAGAAGAGACAATTTATTATTGGATGGCACAACGAATTGAAGAGTGGATAAAGAAAGCTGACGAGGGTGTTCCTGGAGAGAAAAGAAAGCGAAATAGTCAAAAGATATTTGAGCTTATTGAAGTTGCTGTTGCAAACGATACCTTCAAAATTACTCGTGCCTGAACAAAATAAAAATTTGACACAGGTATCATTTTTTTTTCTTTGTTCTCAAAAAACTTACATTTCGGATGTCCATAGCATGAGAGGCATTTTCTTGAAAAATTTGCGCACTGCTCGGTCGGCATGCTCAATTCGCGCCATGACGACTCCCACACATTCATTGAGGCATTCAGAAACAGAGCTGGCTCGAATTCATGCAATGTTAAATAACGCTCGAGAGACCGCTACCAGGAAGCCAGATCCATCCTCAGCCCTCAGCCGAAGCGAAGGGCCAGTAATGGAAATATTAGACTTTTTAAAGACTAAACCACCCACAAAAGCTCCTCCAGTCATCTCAGATACGGCACCTGTACAAGGCTGCAAAGACGAACGAATAAAGGAAATGCTAGATCTCGTTATGAGGAGATCTCGCTCACAAGTGTCTTTAGCCACCTCGGATACCGCACCTTTATATGTCATGGATCCTTCATATGAAAAAATTGATGCTCTAATACAGCATAATAGAGCTTACGAAAGCCTAGATTCAATTTGTACTGCAAGGGATTCCTCCAGAGCTTTGTCAAGATTCGCCGACATGAAAAGCTCACAAAAGCGCACAGCATTGTGTTCCCTTTCATCTAATAACTTTCAGTGGATGCTACAGCAGATATGGACTAAATATGGAGGCGATGCTGCTACAACATTGGTTTTTAGAATGCTTCGCAAGACCATTAAGCGGCCTGCTGATAAATATCTCCTGCATTCTGCTATTGTTGTTATGCTGAAAAATCATGACATGGATGGAGCTTTCAGACTATGGAACCATCTGGATACATATGACACCCCTGCACAACCTTGGCTATATAGGCTGGCTATCAAGCAGTTCATCGGCATTGGGCAGGTTGATCAAGCGCTACATATGTATACTGTCATGAAAGAGCAAAGCGATCCACCAATTGAGAAGTCTGCTGAACTGCTCCTGCGAGCAATGTTGCGCGAGCGCCTTTATGAAAACATAGAGACGGTTGCCGACGATCTTTGCAATGTTTTAATGGAGCCGGCCGATCCACGCCTACTGGAACTTCTGCTGAATGCTTACAGCAAGGCAGGAAATATCGCACGCATGCAGGACATGTGTTCATATCTAGTTGACCAAGAAATTCAACCTCGAGCACCCATCATTTCCATCATGGTTTCAGCGTACATGAAGAGTGGAATGCGCGATGAAGCGTTGGATATGGTCGAATTACTGCTACAGACATATGACAAAATGGACGACAAAATACAGCGTATATTGATCAGTACTATACTATATGCTTCCGGCCCAAAGGATGCAATGCAACTACTGGAGCTGTTGGACTCGCATAAATTACTACGTTCTTGTCGATGCCATGTAATACTATCCTCGGCATATGCCCACGCCCAGCAACACGAGAAAGTTGGCGAACTGTTCGAACGAGCGGAAGAGATTAATCTTGAAATAACACCGCCTTTCTTCACGCTGGCAATAAACAGTGCGTTGAAGCTCAACAATTTATCGCGAGCAAAGATACTTTTATCAAGGTGTGAAGCATTCTTGAAGAAAGGCGAGATGCGTAAGGAGACGTTTTACACTCTTCAACTTAATCTTCATTCTCGAGAAGGCCGACACGACAAAGTCAAACATCTCTGGGACACTGAGTTGAAGCATTCAGCTAGTCGAAGTGTTGCACTCAGCTTGTACATAGACTCGGCTGGTCACAACTGCAAAGCAAGCACAGTTGTTGAATTATGGAAAAGCTTGGAGGCTGATGGTTACGATCTAAACAATGAAAACCTCATCAATTCGTATTTGGAAGCACTGCTAAGAACTGGCCATCACGATTTAGCCTTGCAAGTATTCAAGAGAGAGTTTCAAAAACGATCGATTACACCAACAACAAAGACTTTGATTACAGTTTTGCAACCCTTTGTCATGAAGCAGAACATCGCACTGATAAGGAAGCTAAAAACTTTCATTTTCCACACATACCCTTCTGTTATACCTGCTTGGCAAAGCGTTCAAGAGATGTTGGAGGATCAGCTAAAGAAAAGCAGCAGTAATAGTCACAAGAAATCTCGCAAAAGTCACTAAACATAAAGCTACAAAGACTACCGAGGTTTGGTTTCATGAAATGCTGTTATTAACATGTAAAGAAAAAAATATCACTTGTAAAAAGAAAAAACCGATCCAGGTCTTCCACCACCTTAGAATCAAAATGCAATTTATAATCTATTGTTACTTGAAAAAAATAAAATGTATGAACATCACACCGTAGGCGGTAAACATTTACGTCCAAAGGCGCAAAGAGTGATCAGCTCCACTGGAAACTATCCATGGCTGAGTAGGATGGAATTCAATGTCCAAAACACCCAAGCTGTTGACAACTTGATGGCCACGCAAAATCTTGACAGGGACAATCAAGGGGTTCTGAAGCAAATCGTTGTAAACCATGCCGTGGAAAATCTGGATAGATCCGTCGTCGGAGGCCGAAGCAAATAATGGGTAGCGTCTGTGGAAAGTGACTTGGCGAATGGCTTGTGAGTGGTAACGCAAGGTTTTGTAAGGTCTAGCGCTAAGGTCAAGATCAAACCAACAGAGTCGCTTGTCGTAACTGCCCACAATCACATTGTCACCTCCAGGATGAACATCAAGACTTGAAATCCACTTGACTCCGGACTGAAGAGTCTTGATCAATTCTTGCTTCATGAGATTGTATACACGAACATACAATTGTGTCTAAAAAGAGGTTCAAGAAGTAGAAGGTCAGCATCAATTAAAATCTGATGAAAAAAGAAAAAAAGATTATATCTTACAGCAACGAAAAACAATGGCTTGGTAGGGTGGAACATAACTCGTTGGACCAAACCCTTCAGCTTGCGGAATGGTGCTTGTGTTTGATATTTGGTAATTTGATGGATCAGGACGGCAAGGTTCTTGGCATCAGGAGCGACAGTGGCAAAGTAGTCTCCCTTTCTATGCCATGTAATTTGCTTAACAGCTTGTGTATGCGAAAGGTGTACTCTGTATCCAAGCTTCTCCTGGTCAGCTGCATTGGGTTTAACCCACGGTATGGGATTACGTGCCTCCTTGTCGTCACTTCCAGCAGTGGACATGGCGGCATATCCTTGCTGAATGTATTCGTCCGTAAGAGATATTTGTTCTGGCGAGCCAATGCGAGGAGGTGTGATCAATGTAACGTTGCCGTGGCCAACAGAAACGGCAAACAAACACAATTCGCGATTAGGATTCCAAGCGATGGAATGAATGACACCATCGAATGTCCAAGTGTTGAGGCAACGTCCTGTTGAGATTTCCCAAAGACGAACAGTCTGGTCGTCCGAACCGGAAATCATATACAAGCCAACTGGATCAAGTGAGAAACAGCGAATACGACCAGTATGACCTTCATAGCTGATTGATTGCTGTGTAGGGAAAGGTTGGAGATCCTTCGGGCTAGGGAGTTTTGGTATAAGCGAGTCTGGATCGATATTAAGTCGGTTTTTGCGTACACGGGGTGCAAGGTAAAGATCGAGACATCGCTCAAAACGCTCCTGTATGAATCTTCCGTATGCTGGCACTTGTCTAAGACTGTTATATCTATACAATCGCCAAAATGTCAGATTAGCTAACGTTGCAGAATTTCCAAACCAATACGTATTATACATACTTTGTGGGAAGATAGTTCTTGGGTCGATCCTCAGGATCGAGATCTTTCCATTCCTTAATCTCTTGTTCAGTTGGCAGGTATTCCTCTGGTGGATTGTAACTTTCGTCATGTTCAGGCAATTTCATCTTTGGTGCAGGAATATGCATGATATGATCTTCACGAGGTTCGTCTTCGTCTCCCCAAAGATTATAAAAGCGAGGCTTTTCGGTAGCAGGCTTTCGGGGAACAATTCGCCCGGTACGAATAGCACGGACGATTTTCATGACCTGAGGAATAGTTCATCAATTAGCGCCTGAACAGCAAATGATAGCATATAAATTCAGTACTGTACCTTCTTGGCTTCCCACTTGGAAGGAATAAATCTTCTCTTTGGCTCTGGAGCTGCTGATAGAGGCATGACTTCCTTCTTACTACTGAACCATTCCACAGTAGGTTCATATGGATTGTAATCCGCATCTGGAATGTCGCCACCTTGAATACGGCGAATGATATCAAGCTCTTCGTCGTTAAGAACCATGTCCTTTCCTTCCTTATCTACAGATACTGATCTCCAGGAATCGGGGTCGTCCATGGTTGACAAGAACTTCTCCAATTCATCTCCCTTAGCAGGGCGAAGAACTCGCTTTCCATCAATGTCGTAACCAATATGAGGGAAATCATCATACCATTCCATTGGTACATTTCCAACAGTATTTTCTACATCTTCAGTAGATGAATCACTATCATAGTTGGCTTCAATTTCGGGCAACTTGGTAGGTCGCTGGCTATCGTTACTGATGAAAAGTTTCAAATGTCAATATTATATCCGTTGTAGCAGCTTGATTGATGAAACTACCCATACCTGATCTTTGCTTCTTCATTCCAATCTTCTTCATCCAGACTATCACCTGCCATGTAATCGTCATCTTCGTCTTCGTCTTCATTCTCGTCAGCTGCAACGTCTTCTTCTTCGCCTTCACTTTGATCTTCGGGGAACTCTTCCACTTCATTGTCAGATTCCTCGGCATCGTTTTCGTCAATCTCCTCATCTTCTTCATCGGAATTGATATCAATTTCAACGTTTCCAAAGTCTTCGAGGTCGTCGTCACTTTCTTCTTGAGCTGGAGCTGCTCTCTTCTTGGGCTTTGTGGCAGTCTGCTTAGGGTTTACCGACTTAATCGGCTCCTTGCGAGATGATTTGGCGCCATTACTCTTCCCGGTCGCGATTCCAGCCACCTTGAAGCCAGTTGTTGCACGTCGTTCTCTCATAACTAGGCTCTGCGAGTGTGAAAGGTGTCTGCGGGTTAACAAAAGACTTTCTGAAAAAACATAATTTTTTGAGTACAAATGGCAGTCACGCCGAGAAAGCCAATGAAGAATCCAACGTCATCAAAAAATTTCTACTGTAATTTCGTATGCAAATCATGCTCTTACGGGCTTTGAATAAGGTCGTAAGCGATGAATAGTTTCAAAGTACTCAATGGGTGACAATTCTGTCCGTTGGCGTGTGGGCTACAGATGATCTAAAGTCAAGGTTTCACTGTGGATGTCCTATGAATACAGGGTCACATGCACTGAAACAAGATCACGCAAGGATTTTAAAAAAGGAAATGTCAACCTCTCCTTACTATCGCATTATTGTTAAGTGAACGTTGGCTTTTAGAAAAAGTGAATTATGTAAAATCACGTAAGGCGGTTTCTCAATGAAAATAGCGGGTAAAGTTCGAGTAAATTACACATATAAAGAGATGCCGAAGAAATGATTGATGATTACTCCAATGTCATGTTCGTTGTGATCAATGGCAGAACACAGCTGTGTAAAAAGCATAACCGTTCAAAACAACTATCCTAGATTAAGAAGAATTTGTACATCAGTCGTGGTGTGACTCCTGAGCATGCTGTAGCGTTGAGGGAGCGACACCAAAACTATCGGGCACATCCAATCCGTGCTCCAAGCAGATGGTCTTCACAGACGCATAATGATGAATTGCATGTATACAGCAATACCATAATTCGCGTCCGAGGCTAGAAGCATATTGTTCCGGTGGCATATTGGGGTCTATCGTAGCTGTGAGTGTAACTTTCTGGCTGAATGGTATATCTTCAAGAGTAGACAAACGGGATTCCAAGTCTCTAAGCAATTGGATGGTGGCGGTTGGATCCGTTTCAGCAGCAACCTATAGAAGCATGAACCTGCATGAGTAAGGCCAACTTGACCGTAAGACGATATGAAAAATAACCACTATACGTTTCGAGATCTTAAATCGTAATTCAAATCATTGCAGCTTAAGTCGGGATTGGAGAGTAGGATACGAAAGTGATCAGACATATGACTAACGAGGGATCAACCAGTTAGAAATCTCCTGAGCAATGATGCCTTCCATCTCCAAAGCAAAAAACATACCGTATGTGTTTTCCAATAGTGCTTTTTGGCATAAGCTTCGATTCTTGTGTGAAAACGTCTTGTGACATGTTGATGATCAGATCGATCGGTTGCTCCAGGATCTTGCGGGAGATCTCGATCAAGTTAGAGCTACCTGACTGTCGTTGCACTTTCAGCGATAAAGGTGTGACTGGAAGCGAGTCTACAGCAGTATGACCATCGGTGGAATGGGTTGTTATTTTGGTTTGAGCCATGGTGAAAAAAATAGAAGTGAAAGAGCTGGCTGTTTGTTCATGTGGAGAAATCGGGGTTCATTAATGACGCAAGCTTCCGCAATTCACCAATAATTATAGTTTTTAGGATGGTTAGCGTTTATGGTATTTGACAATATCTCATCCAGAAATTCTATATTATGTTTCCTATACACATCTGTGTAATTGTGCTCATGTACATAGCTTTGCTTCAGTGACAGACTTTCATCAGGATCAAACCCAGACAGCGTTCGATAATCATAAGATCTTAATACGTATTCATTAAATATTTTCCGCGTGCGTTTGAAAAACTTTCTGGTTTCGTACATTAGTTTTTACGATCTTAATTTTACATCGTCTACAATTTCTAGGAGCACTTTCTTTTGAAAAACTATGGAAATATGAAGGTATATTGACTATGCAATCTACACTGGCTGACTTGAAAGCCTAAACGACAGAAAGTATTGTTTAGAAGTCCGCTAGTATGCAGAAGATCTGCTTTCGATCATTGTCACACAGCTGATTTACTAGCGTATAGCATAAGTTTACTATGGTAACCGATGGAATTTCTCTAACAATTTACTAGGTGTAATTCTCCATGCATAATATTAATCGAGTGCCCGTTCGTATGCTTCCCTCTGCTGCCCCAGACGGACACATGACTTGATATCGGCTTAGCCATTAATTTCCATTCGAGCATGCTTCTGCCTCTCAGATTGAACTAAAAGTCTCCAATTACTTAACTATTTAAATGCACTCTATGAGAATATGGTAATAATGGAAGCAACAGAGTCTAAAAAGGGACAGAGAAGTCTAAGGTATATGACAATCATGGAAAAAATACGTTGCAGGTATTTTCCCAGACCTGCTCCGCAAGTTCATTCGCATCGACGCCTCGAATAGCGGCAACAATGTGAAGTACTTGGCTGAATCAAAAGTTAGCATAGTCATTTGAATGGTAAGCTGCGATTAGAACTCAAATGATAATTACCCCATAGTGCAAGGCTCATTTCTGCTTTTGACCATTAGACCCATTTCAAATTTCTCTTTTTTCTTGCCTTCAGGCGTGTAAAGCTCTTTCAAATCACTTGAACAGTTTTTCCAATATTGGTAAGATGCGTGTGTCGGTCTAATGTCGCACCATGGTGCATCCGTTTCGAGCACTAATCGATTTGCGGGAATAGCTTTTACTACTTCGACATTCTCCTCTGTCTTCATTGAGCAGCCATTGATTCCAATATGAAGGTCCATTGAAACGAGATCCTGCATTTCTTGAACGGTACCAGTAAAGGAATGAACGACTCCATGCTTGAATTTCGTTCGATTGGCTTTAATCATATCATTGAAGTCATTGCCGGTATTTCGTGAGTGCAGAAACATGGGTAAACCAGTCTCTTCTGCAAGGTCAAATTGTCGCAAGAAATACTTCTTTTGAACATCTATTGGACAGAAGTGCGTCCGATCATAATCTGCAAAAGAAGATCATCTTAGTAGCGAACCAGTTTCATCACAGTCGCAATCGCATGACATACCAAGTCCACATTCACCAATAGCAACTATTTTCTTGGCTAGAGAGTGACTTTTTATCAAATCCCTCAGCTGGTCATAATAATGATCTGGTCCCTGCTCATCGTTATCGAATTCACCGCATCGAGTGGGATGACATCCGACAGTTGTATATAGGTGTGCTGCAGGAAATACGTTTAGGTATAAGGTTGTAATAGGCTCACTAACTTTAATGTACTCCTGCTTACGATCGCTCTCGGCCAGGCTCAGCGCCTCTATACTTTCACTAAGAGATCCGCCTGTGATGATCATACGTTCAACTCCTGCTTTTCGCGCTCGCTCCATAACTGATCCGAAGTCGTCTATGCAGGGACATAATGAAGATGAATATCTGTATCACCATATTCACCAAAATCCTTCCACGTACTAACCTGCGTGAGCTCTCTTTCCTCTATACTCCCCGCGGAACATTCCATCGGTGAGGTTAACTCCAATGTCTGAATCAGTCGTTCATGCGAAGGTGTCAGAAGCAATGTGGAAAGATATATATGACAACTGATTATAAGCGAAATAAAAGTGCTTTGCTGGCACTATCTGGAAGAAAATTACCAATAAGTCTCATTTTCCTGCTGATGACTCGAGTAGTCGTTGGGAGCATTAGTTGACTGCGACCAAGGCACGGTTTTTTGTAAAAACTGCGGTGATTGACAGTCGGAGTTGAGCTTTACCACAGACTTTGGTTTTCATTGGAAATTTGCTTTCGATTTTGCAGTAGATAGATAGATAACAAGCAAATTGACTGTATTTTTTGGGGGTTTAAATGGTGTCATTCACCGAACATGTTTGTGATACGGCTCCCCTATACGGCTAATCATCTGCACTACTGGTTGTCATTCGACTTTCTTCAAAATATCGTATCCTGGTGGATTGTTTGGTAAAATGGTTTGCGATGCTCATGCCTTGTGATTACAAAGGGCTTATGTCGTCTGGATTCCGCTTTTACAGACGATACAATGTCCTTGTGAGGCATGCTTTATAGAACGTGATGTCGGTTTTCAGCACACCCAGTATGAAAATCGGTTTGCTTGCCAGCCATCTTTCTTGCTGAACCACCGTAAGAGCTTTGGCAACCACTTGGGCTTCGGCGTCAGATGCATCTCGTGGCTTATCTTCCGCAATGGCAATCCCCATGTATAACTTGGGAATGAAAATGGCTAATAATCAGCGGTGGCTTGAGTTGATCCAATAGGCGGCATCTTTCTTTTATGTTCTTCATAGTAGGTTTCAAGAAAACAAGCCATAGAACTTCATATCCATCACCAATAAGCAATTTGATTATTCGCTCATGTAGCTCCGGGTGTTGCTGAGGCAGGCAAGCGAAATATCTGATTTTCGCATCGTCTCGTATGTCGAACGCCACTATCGTTTCGATTCTTTAATTCTTTCAGTATTTTAGCTAAAATTATTTTCGATGATAAAATTGCTAATCAGTAAATGTGCTGACATCATCATACTCCCGACAGCGCCAGTCCAGCGGGATGTGAGGAGGGTATCAGACCATTGGCCATGGCCTAAAAAGAAATCCCTCTTTCTCTTTAGCTAAAGTCATGACCTCCAGTCGGTGAGTATATGGATTGACATCGTGGATGGATAGATGGATGTGGATGTATGAATCGGATGATGGTTGTATCGACTTCTCGGATTGAAATTGCAACTCGACCATGACTCAATGAAAGCAACATTTTCACCGGAATCGAAAAAAATGCCCTCTGTAGACATTTCTTACCCAACCAATTGACATTCACTAATCGAAATTCATTCAATGCAGCCTGTACAGCAAGGGCCGTGTTTTGGGCTACGAGCGCGCCAAGCGTAACCAGAACGAGAACACCTCTTTGATTCAAGTTGAGGGTGTTCAAACCCCCAAGGATGCTCAATTCTACTTGGGTAAGCGTATCGCTTACGTCTACCGTGCCAAGCGTGAGGTCAACGGCAGCAAGATCCGTGTCATCTGGGGCCGTGTTACCCGCACCCACGGTGGCAATGGTGTCGTCAAGGCTAAGTTCCGCTCCAACCTTCCCCCTAAGACCTTTGGTGCCTCTGTCCGTGTTGTAAGTAACATATGAAAACTGAGCTTTATTTTGCAAATTATAAGACAGTGATATTAATCAGGTTTCTTTTCTATTTACCAGATGCTGTACCCCTCCAACATCTAAACCTGTTGACTTGTTGTGAACTTTTCCAAAATAAAAATCATGGAATCCATCATGACGGTGCGATTTACTACAATTATAGTGTTGCCAGGAAGGGTATTGATGAAGAGATCACAACGCTTGTTCTATATATTACACCTATGAATTGAGAGTCTCGGTAGTTCGGAAAAAGCCAGCTAGTTTCCACAGAGCGATTGCATTTCGGGAAACCATCTGGTCAAGTGTGAATGCGATCGCTACCGGGGCCTCATTATGGGTGTTCTCCAATTGCTGTTTCAAACTATCCGCTATTGTTTCGCCCCATATTGCCTCGACATCATAGAAGGGAACAGCGGTCGTTGAGCGACCATTTGCGACGTTTTGAAAGGATCGAATGTGTTCTTTCTTTGAATCAGCTGCTGATGATTGGTTGAACAAGAGAGCAAAGCTGATGTTGCCAGTCTGGACATGATTCTGAACAATCCATGCGTCGTTATCAAACCGTAAAGTGGTCATCGACGAACTTCTTTCCAGATTTGCTTTGGTATTAGTGAGTGCAATATCTAAGAGCTTGGATTTGATAAGATTCGTCATATCCGAACGGTATATTGCTTTGTTCCGAAATGCGTACTTGTAGCGAGCTATATTCATAATGATACACCATAAGCTCCCAGTATGAAGTTTGGGTTTAATGACGAATCGAAAATTATGTACCTGTTTTTTCAAAGCTGTGCAGCGCTGGTTGGTTTTGCGCTACATATCGACCTTGGCCAAGACCACGTTCATGTCGTGCGCCAAGAGTCGGTACTGCCCACGTTAAATTGGTGCTTAAATCAACACCGACAGTAAACCTGGTTAGGAAGGCTGTTGAACAAATATAAATGACCCTTTCTACATTGGATGCTTCAAGTTGCGGTTTACTATCTGACGTGCAACTTACCAGAAGGCATAGCACGCTCATGAAAGGTGCATTTTCTTAACGGTGATTTAAGCATCGCGGCTTTAAAGCGAAAAAAGCGCGGGTCAACAAGTTAGTGACGATAATATGCTTGTCAGCTTTAAGTTATGCCTCCATTACCATAAGGATTTTGCTGAACTTTCTCAGAAAGCTCATTCACTCGGGATTGTAGAGACTCTGGAAGCTTGTTCTCATTTTCAGAAAGCTTCAAGTTATATGGTAACTTGAATCGTTTGGGAATGGTCAATGCTTTCCAAGCCTTGACGGGCATAAAAGAAAATGGGTTACCAAAAAAAATTACAGACTGCTTTGGTATTTGAGGCAAGCACGACTGGTAATTCAAGTCGCAGCAAAATCCTGAATGTCTACACCACTGGAATTATCTGACGAAGAGCAACAGCGACGGTTCCGAATTGAATTAGAATTTGTCCAATGCTTGGCTAATCCCTGGTATTTGAACTGTACGCTTTTTGTCTTTGTACACAGAAGCTTGCAGACAAATTACTGATTGGCTTGTTCTAGATCTCGCTCAGCAACAATACTTTCAGGACCCCGCGTTTATCAACTATTTGAAGTATCTTCAATATTGGAAATCGCCTGAATATGCCAAATACATTGTGTAGGTCATCCGCTATGCGTACGAACAAGTCTGTCATTCCACTCACTGGGTCATTCTAGATATCCCCATGCACTCCACTTCTTAGATTTGTTGCAGCATGCCCAATTCCGCGAACATGTGATCACCGCAGAGCGAACGCAAGATATTCACAAAACACAATACTATCACTGGATGTACTATAGAAAGCCAGCAACAGAGACGCAAGGCGACCAATCGCTACCTACCCTTGAAGGTGTGCCGCCATCGCTTGACAATAATACCGACCTACACTTAGAAGCATCCGAATTTGTCAATACCAATAACAACGGAAACGACCAGATTAGTATGCAAAGTCAATGATTCTTCAAAGATATCCGATATGTATCCTATCTTGTACATAGCAGTGTAACAATTTCTTCGCGCTGTATTCACATGCACCTCACCGACCGACTTTTTCTAGAAAAAACCCCTCATCAGCAAATCACAAACACGTACATAATTGGCCTGTTTGTGCAGCGAATGTCCTGAATACAGGCTCTGGCTTTAATTAATAAAATATAAATGGTGTGATCTCCTACTAGCAGCATAGAAAAGCTCTGCGTGTTGAAGATAACGGATCACTAAATTAACTCATTGTGAAACAGAAATACAGAAAATGTTGAATGTGGAGAGGAAGTGCTTCCGGTAGCACAAATGATTAGCTCTAGTTCATATCATAGATACGGAACGAGCTACAGATACGCAGTTTTGCTGAGTTTTGGATTTCTGCAGAGAACTAGCGGCCTTCACATTCTTCAAAATCATCTTCTTCGTCTTCCTTTCTGCCTGTCGACGTTCTTGTCGAGACAGTTTCGTTTGCTCAGATGCAGCAGTCTGTTTGACTGCTCCATCACCTCTTGTCACCTCATTCTCCTTTTCGTCCTTAATTTGGGGGACTGGACGATCTGACGTGATAGCTTTAGCAATGACGTCTACGGAGTTCACTTCCTCCGTGACCTTATTGTCATTTGAGGGAGAAAGTGTCTGGTCTCCAAGCGACACGACATTGAGAACCGATTCGCCAAGAGGATTCATCGAGTCATCTTCGAGTATGGTAATATGCGGGTTGACGTCCAGGTGTACCCAACCGTCTTGTTCATCCTGAGAAATTTCATTCGACACTATGTCTGACTGACCATCTTTTGTTAACCATGTGTTCACCCAATTGATGACTGACATATAGCGGTGGTGAATAAAACCTGTAGATGACGATTGCTTCTAGAAAACGTTGAGAGTTTTGTATGGAATTCCTTTAAGGGAAGACAAAGAAGAAACCAATGATAGTAGCAAGCTGGTGGAAGTTGTCGTATGTTAATTAAATGGCCTAACAGGAGTTTATCTGTTTGGATAAATTAAGTCAAGCCTAAACAATTAAAAGTAAAAGGTGAAGGGTGAGCATTTGGGGAAGTATTACTCGAATGATGTAAGGTCATGGTCTCTGTCGTCAATGACCTAGGTCGGATGCCAATTTTGGCGTTCACAGGAATACGCATGCCGACGTTTCATCCGATTTTCGACCAGTAATTAGAATAATCTCTGCGGGTTGTGCTTACCGGATGGTGGTGGTCAAGCTGAGAATTTTGATGCCGCAAAATGTTTGCCGCGTTCGTTATCATTTAATACCCACCCAGCCATTTCTGACGAAACTGATGACTCACTTACTGTGGATCCAAGTGGAGTAAATACAATAATCCAATTCGTTCAGATGAAAGAACGTTAGAATAATTAAAATTGGAGGGTCAAAAATAGATTTTGGTAGATGCTGGTTGGAGAAGAGAGCATAGATCGGTTCCAATAGGCACAAAGCTTTTTGGAGGTGATCTACAAGAATAAGTTTCCATGGGAGTTCGACGAAATGAGAAGGGATTTTTATATGTGGAGGGAGCCAGGGCAAGGGTAAAGTTAGAGCGGACCGTGCATCGGATGTGGAAAACTCTGGCACACAAGATCATACGCAACTCAGGGTGAGACAAGCAAGTAAGCAAGCGTTACGAGCTTGGCTTGAGGATCTCTGACTGTCAGGTGGTGTAAATTCGCCCATTCCTGAATCCCGCTTACCCAAAAATTTCCAGTCTGCGGTGTAGGAATCCTCCATTTCCTAACCATCCAATACTGGAAAATGATACGAAAACGTGGGGCTCCGTGTCCATCCGTGATACTATGATAGTACCCATTAAATGAAAAAAAAAACTCGTTCACGAAAAAAATCCTTACTATACACCCCTATGAGATCCCTCTGCAAAAATTAGGACTTCTTTGCTTTTATGATGACTGTGATTGAGTAGTCAACATAACAAAGTCCATTTTCATCTACGAGGGTAAAATAGGAAAATTTGTTCATGTGAGCAATGCGGTGAGAACACCATCATGTAGACGACAAAGTATGACACTCGAAAGTACCAAATGAGTCCAGTGTTCTCTAAGTAAAGATTCGATGCTAAAATTGGCTGTTACTCAACGTATTGAAACGTGCTCAATTTCATGAGACGAGACGAAACAAGACGGGATGGAAAGTTGGTCGTGGTTACGTACCTCAGCAGATTTATTTGTTGTTCTTTATTGAGTATTTGCAATAACAACCTGCTCTAGTCTGACAAAACCTTCTACTAAATCGTTATACACTTCAGTATATTCCGCTTGAGGCTCTGCCACCAATTGGTGAGCCACCTTGTCACGTTGCTCATCCTCCATCATCTGCTCAAAAGTACCAGAATAACCGTGCAGCCGTCGAACTGCAAACTTGGCCAGTAAGGCTCCACCAAGACTAGCACTATTCATACCCTGCTTTTTATACACTGGAATGTTGAACACGTTGGAAAGCACTTGGAGAAGGTTGGGGTTGGATGCTGCTCCTCCAGTTGCTAGGATACGTTTAAGGTGACTTGCGTCAGATGACTTGCCGTGAGTATCCAACATTCGGGAAGTACGGACTTTCATCGACAAGAACTGCGACTCCACAATAGCTCTCACGTTGTAAGATGCCACTTCCTCCTTGGTTCCGGTGAATTCGTCTACTGCTATGTCATTTTCAAATCTGTGGAAGCCTTTCGCAAAAGGAATAATTTCTTGCATATAATAGTAATAACCGCGTCTGTTGCATCCGTTGGATAGGCCGGGCGGAGCTTGATGAAGAAGGTTATTGAAGGTTGTCCAATCACCTTCAGCATACTCATCGCGAATTTTCTCTCGCGTAAGCGAGCCGTTCTTGTAACAAAGCATACCCATATATGCTTCCGGGTTGGTAGGGTGCGACATTAAGTGTGACTCGGTGGTTGGATTTGCTTCTGGTAGATACATGAGCATAGTGTCAGAGGTACCAAGTGAAACGACGCAGTCTCCTTGCTCCAGATTCATTGACACTAGTGTAGCGGGGTTATCTCCGGTAAAAGGTGCAATAGTACATTCTAATACAACAATGTTTCGTTAGTGTCATATTCCCCCATCCCAGAAAAGAAGCATACGCCATTTACCTGATGAAAATCCATATCTGGTAACGAAATATGAATTGATCGCGCCTAAATTGGTGCCTCCTTCTACTGGCTCTGACTCCAACTTCTTTTGCAAGTCTTTGCCACCACAGTGTTCCAAAATGGAAGGAATCCATTTATGAGTGTGAATATCCATCATGTTCATGCCTGAGCCATCAGCTACATCAACTGGGGCAAGTTGACCGAGCAGTACACTGGCAATGAAAGAGCTCACGAGCGAAATACGTGCTGTGGCGTCATAAGCAGATGGGTTTTGTTCGTAGAGCTAAATCACAGGTGGTGAGAATCCAGTTTCCCAATAATTTAAAGAACGAACGAAGAAAGCTTACTTTTGCAATCTGATTTCCTGTAAAGCGTTCATAGCCCTTTGAGCCAGTCAAATCCGCCAAACCTTGTGGGCCGCCCACCAAATTCTCCAAGCTTCTGCATTGTGATGTAGTACTGGCATCCTGCCATATTGGTGATTGTTTAACAGAGAAAGCTCCTTGGAGCTGATCTTCTAAAGTCCTTGACACGTCAAGAGAAGCAAGAGTCTCCAGTCCCTCCTTGTTCCAGTATACACTTCCGTGTTGCTGTAAAAGGAAGATGTTACTATATTTTCAGCCTATGGTTCGTGCGTGACAACGTGATAAGACTGTACCTGACCAGCTCCTGAAATGCCTTTGATGTTTTCTATCTTGATATCCGTGTTCTTTGAGAGCCTCTCGAGCAATATGTCTATAGCTTTGACCCACATCAATGTTGGAGAAGTGACCACGTCTCCTTCAGCTATAGCTCCGTTAGTGGTATGAAACTCGGGAAGGTCTCTGTCAAAATGGACTGCAGCCTCAGCAATGATATCGTGATCATGGTTTATGACAGTGTACTTCAGCTGTTGCGTTGATAGATCCAAGCCAAGGTATAAGTCTGATTGATTCTGTGCCATTATGGATTTAAAAGAAATGCGAAATGGTTTTTCCCCATTTCCACGGCTTGTCTGATATTTAAATCGTGGTTACCAGGCGGCGGGCTTATGAAATGGAAGTCTGTTACCAAAACAGGCCATATTTTCCGTGTCCCCGCCAAATATCCCGCACGCCATCCGTTCCATTGTGTGCCTCTCGGTATCAGAACCATAAGACTTGTAGGAAGTAGCAACAGGCAAAGTATGAGTAGAATGACTGGTAATTTATATTTTTACATTCTAAAGAAAAGTGTGTGTAGTAGATGGTCAAAGCTCCAACGTTTTCCCCGAATGTTCATTTTCTCCAGAAAAAAGTCGTACAGAGTGGGATTGAAAGTATGGGTTTCAAAATCGGAGATGCTACTTTTCATCTGATGGAGCCAGCACCTGCATCGTAGGACTCAAAAAAAAAACAGACCATGGTAGTCTGTTCAGCTCATAAAGTAGGTATTGATCTTTTTGAGGGTTGCGCGCGATGGCTTTGCCTAAAATATAGTGACATGTGTTTGAGTAGGGTGTATCAGACGTCTATGACATATGCTAAACTTACCTGTGGTCTGCTGTTCATGATATTAATTAAGTGCTGTTGTATATAAATCTTATCGACTGTACAAAACGTCAATTATAAGATCGTCAGCGGCGGAAAATAATTAAACACCAACACTTGCCATCAGGTCTTTGTGAAACTTCTGTATAAGGTACGCCATGTGTGTCGTAGTATTGCACAAGCAATGCAAGCGCTATTCCTACCGCTCTATCTTTACCTATTATAAAACTGTCAGTATTACTCCCGGATATTTGGTTTTCATTGTACCTCATTACCTTCTATACAATGTACCAATATCGATTTTCCGGATGCCATTGGTTCCTGACAAAATTGTAGAGCCAATGGTATATATGAAAAGAGTATATGCTGACCTCTCTTGCCGGAGGGTATATTTAAATGAAGATAGCGTTTGCTGTAAATTTCATTCTTGTTTTCCGGATATTCTTGGTCAGTACAATTGATGACAATGTCGAAATTTTGCCAGCACGAAGGAGGTTCACCTAAGTGATACAGCGCATGAGGATACTTGTTGCAGATACTGTCCATAAGCTCGGCACCGTATTATCTTACCGCTTTTCCAAGTTCCAATGGCAATCTTGCTGTTTCCTACGTAAGTGTAAGCCTCGTTATTGGCAACATCCTGCTCTGATATGTCTTTACTTCTAGCCGCAATTTGCATTGCCAGCTGTTCGCAAGTCGCTGCACCACCACTGAATAACTCTTTCCGATGGCGCCAAAACATTGGAGCAGTCAGACCCTGGGTAGGCGATTCCCGGCAATTAGTTCCTGACGTTTTTATCCACAAACCTATCAGAAGTTCTTACCAGTGACCATGCTTCTTCGTCATCTCCAGATCCTTGCACGTACATGTATCCACTGCGAGCTTGCGAACCACCTTCTATGAATTGAGAAGCACTGAGACAGATAACAGGGAAAAATGGCGAATCCGAGTAGTCTGGGCTATATATTATATTGGATTGTGGTGTATACCAAAGAGGTCGTAAAGGCTTTGTAAGCTTTTTCCGAATCTCTGCCAAGTCGATTTTAGTCCGCTACAGGCGAGGAGCATTAGTTGATAGATCCTTGCTGTAGGCATTGGAATTCATTCTTTTGAGAGATACCAACCAACAAATTATCAGCAAATCCGTCTATCAAAACCGCAATTTGTGCATGCTCAGATCGCGAGATGATGCTTGGTAAAGTATGAAGCTCCACGTCCCATCCAGCACCACCAAGTCCGCTTTTACTGATGGCACGATTGAGTACTGCACACCATATAGGAATCGTTTTAGATAATGCATCTGGTAAACGTTTTCCTCTCCTGGTAGAATCCACGATAATGCAGCTGATAAAACATGGAATGTTTTTAGATGATATTGCTTAGATGCCGAGATAATGTGGTACATTGAGCCAATGATCTTACCCTCCTGTAGCTGCTATGACATCTATCAAATGCAAATTCAATCTTCTTAGGTTGAACTTCCATTCGCCAGTATGCCCATCCGTCGATTTGAAGTAAGCAGAAACATGTTTACGTTCCTGATAACGAATTGAGTATTGTGAGAGCCAAAAAAAAACTTTTCTCTACGCATCTATGAGGCTTACCGGCTGAGGCTCAATGTACCATGAACCACATCGTTCGTTGGCTGTCAAAAGAATCAGTATGCGTTATCGTATGGAAGTTCCCATAAGTTATGCAGTCATTGTATAATAAATTATAGGATCCATACCGACAATGGCATATTGCGGAAATAAAGCCGAGATTTCGTGAACAAAGGCAGCATCCTCTTCTATGGATTTCAATCTGTTGTAACTGTAAGATCGGACAACTATCAGAGTCGATTCAAAGGCTAAAGAGCACTATATATCAAAAGAGTACTAACACATTCTTATGATCCTGTCTGATCTGCTCAGAATGCTTCATAAAGTCACCATGCGCTCGTAGATCTTCCATGGTCAAAGCGGTAGGAACAAAAAAAAAAAATTGCCCAGAAGGGTTTGCAGACCCTTCATTTTTGATAATTTTTGGTTTACGCTATTGAGACACCTCATTCCAACATGTCAAATTCTACTGCCTTGGCATCCGCCCCAAAACGCACACGAGAGCAGTATGTTGCAATTGACCTTGGCGAAAACATGCATGAGCGAAACATATATCGAAATAACCGACCTGATTTCAAAGCACTTGCGGAGGAATTTCCTAGTATTAAGGACTTGTGAGTTTTGAAACGCACATCTGTTAAAAGTGCATCCGAAACGAGACTGACTCTTCGTTAATAAAGTGTACATTATTCAGAAAACGGTAGCGCCTATATCGATTTTAAGAATGCCGAAGCTTCAAGGTACAATTATTTAAATATACGCGATGAGACGCGCACTCTATTGACCCTTTGCCAGGGCATTGACCCAGTGTCTTTTTAAAAAAGACTTTAATTTGGATGTCGAGATTCCCGAAAATACCTTATGTCCTCCTATCCCGAATCGGTGAGTGCAAGAAACTGCTATGGGTGCCTGCAATTACATATCAAGTTTTACTGACAATCGATTGATTCAGACTGAATTATATTTTATGGATAGAGGACTTGCTCTCAGAATCGCATATCAAACTGACTGCGGTGCGTGGTATCGATATGTATGTCAATGTTATCGTCCGCCATTTTGCTGGAACATGAACTTATATGACATTTGCAGCGGAGTTGGGGCATCGTGCGTGTATCCTTTGCTTGGGTGCGCAACTAACAAATCATGGCAATTCATTGGAACCGGTATGCAATACATTTACATGCTCAAAGCGATACTATATAAGCTTACAGGATGAAAATGAATTACTAGAGGTGGACGCGGAAAGTGTCAAATCGGCAAGAAGGAATGTGAATCGAAACGATTTGCATGGTCAAATCACAATATATCATAATCGTGATAGGTCACGAACACTCCCCTTGGACAAACTTGAGAGTGAAGGAATTATATCGCCTAATGACGAGTTTGCCTTCAGCATGTGCAATCCACCATTTTACGGGAGTAGTGATGAAATACAAGCTGGTATTGACAATAAGATAGACGATCCTGCAGCTGTAAGTATAACTAAATGGGATCACTTTGGAGAGCAACATCTTATTATTTTACTAGGTTTGTACTGGCACAGAGAGCGAAATGATTACTGAAGGCGGAGAAGTGCAATTCATTACAAATATGATTGAAGAAAGTTTAAAATGGAAAAATCGAATCAAGTAAGCATGCATATATATGCAATGTAATTTTCAGAGATAGGCATTAACATGTGGCCGGTCTCCGGCTTACCAGGTGGTATACCACTATGATAGGAAAAGGAGAAACGCTGGGCAAGATTCGACAAAAATTAATGGAAAACAAGGCAAGTGCTTATTGTGGTAATGGGAAGGGAAAGGAAGACAGCAACCACGCTAAACCACCTGATTATCCAACAGATCGACAACTTTACTGTGACCGAATTCAATCAAGGCCGCACGAAAAGGTGGGGTTTTGCATGGTCATTCGGTGAAGAGCGAGTTGCAAATCATGTAAGGATCCCAACTTTAGTTGATAAAAATACCATTTACATCCAGTATTGACGCTTCAGTTTTCATACAATAAGGATGGACCAGTAACAAAGAAAATACGACTCGCACAAGCACCCAAATCGCAATTTTCTACCCAGCTGCCGTGCGATGCAGCCAAAGCACAGGAAGACATATTGGAGATATTGAATGATCTAAATGCCAGTCAATTAGCTGTTACGTCAGAATGTATTTCCGGATCGATGGTGTCAAATACATGGTCACGCAAAGCACGGCGTCAGCGTGCACATAATGCAAATGCAACCAAAAAAGACGACATAGCTGAGGTGTCAGCGGAAATACTGTTTACTTTCAAATTTGATATTCAAGAAGTTGACAGAGACAACACCAATGTCATTGCAACTTGGACAAAAGGGAAACAACGTGAAGTGTTTGAAAGTTTCTGGAATCATGTAAAAAAGAGGATACTCCAAGATTTTGGGATTGTTCAAGGTGATAGGTATAAACCTCATGGAGTCGACGCATAAAAAGTGGTGTTTACTTAAATTTTAAAACTTTCTACATGAAATCCGTCTCCAAGATACGGATGAAGTTGCTGTAATTTCCAGATTTTCTTCTCCATCGCTGTATCTGAGCGCAGCTCATATAATGTACATAAATTAAAGACGGCTTTTTCTATCAGCCCATGTGCCTGATCGTTTGATTTTGAAATCAAATCCTCCATCACTGCAATTGCCTGGTTCAGCTCACCAAGATAGATCAAGCACACCACCAAGTTGTTAACAGCTTCATAGTCATTGGGATCCTCAGCTAGAATTGCGTCTAACTCCTCTTTTGCCGGGCTCCAGTCGGCTGCAGCAACATGGCATAAAGCACTTTGGGATAAATGGTTAACCAGTGAATAGCCAAAGCGAGAACGGTGTTTAGTGAATATATCTCACCTATTCATTCGTACAAGCCGCTTGACGTGTGGATCACTTGCTTCTTGACTTTCTAGCCCTTTGAACACTTTCTTCGCATCTTGGATATTGCCAAGCTGGATAACTCGAACTGATGAGCATCATAGACATCATGTATCTGCAGCAAGGTGTGCAAAAAAAAAAAAAAATACCTGTAAATACAGTCGACCCAAAGTTGATATAACATCCGGCTCAGCAGCTCCATTAGAAAATGTGTTGACTATTTTTGTCATGATCGATATGGTGAGAGGGAAATCCTTGATTTCCAGTAGAAAGTTGGCTAGCATGATATAGAGAGACACTTCTCGTTTGCGCCAAAGTTCAGTGTCCTCCTTACTGTTCAACTGCATCTGAGTACGATTGTTGATCTTTAATTAGAGCCTGTAAGCAATTAGAACAAATGGTTTCTTACTTACCCTTTGGCATTCCATTGCAAGTATGGTTAAACGCTCTATACTTGCGTTGTAGTGCTTCATCAATCCTGGTAAATTGGCCGACAATACTCGGAGCTCAAATGGTATCATTATTCCAGACTTTCCAGGGAAGAGACCTTGATGATATTCGAATGTGTATTCTTGACGATTTAGATCTCCAAGTTTGTCAAGCTCAGCTAATGCAAGCTGATATAGTCGTAGATTGACTAGTGCTTGCAGTCGGACGTACCAAAGCTGCCGCAACACACAATTGCCAATGTATCAATATTCATAGCCCTACATATCTTCTGATCATCTGCTAACACTTACCTGCAAGATTTCGGCTAGATGGGATGGATTTGTTTGCACGATACGGTTGCGAGTAAATCGGGCCACTGAACGCCATGATTTTCGGTTCTAGAGTATAACATTATACACATGGCACAAAAAAGCTTTCTCATATGAATAAGGGTTAACTTACCACTAACTCTTGAAGTGCATCCGCCGTTTTTAGCTTTTCAACGTCTGACAATTCAACAGACTCTCTTCTCGGCCTCTTCTCTGGAGAGATATGCTTCTCTATTAAATCGGACAAGGCATCTGACTGAAGTTATGTAATGTTTCATTAGAATTGTGTGCTCAAAAATTTGCTATACTTCAACCATCAGACCTACCATTGGAATATCATAAAACAACGTGCTGTTCGTTAAGCTCAAACCAAGAGAGACACCTCCGGAACCCACTGAGGCGTTGGAAAGAGAGCGATTAGCTCTGGATCCTGAGTAGCCACGCTTTCTGTTTTCAACACCGTGGTTTTTAGCAGCTTGTCCAGCGTTACCAAGTTCTCCAGAAGACGAGGATTCGTTTGAGTGGGGGGCGTCTGGAAAGTAGCTGCTGGTAGGTGATGCAGCCTCCCTGCCTTGCTGTTGTGGCATTGCAGAAGCGCTGTTTGCCATGCCTCCAATTGTGCTTGTCAGCGAATTTATAATTTGATAAGGTAGTGTTGGAGGTCGTTGCGCTTGAGGAGTTGGTGGGATGGTATCGAATGTGTCTGCTTGGCTTTGGGATGCAGGATCGGTATTTAGTGCTGATGGTGGCGATTGGAGGCTATTTCTACCAATACCTGGTACCTCTGCCGCAGGTGTTAATATATTATCTGCTTTGAGTACATTGTCCATCTGTGCTGATGGTGAGGTATACTGTCACTGAAGTTAGGCACGAGTCTGAATTTTTTGCCGCTTTGAATAATGCTGCTGCATGAGGCATATCCCGGTCACCAAAAGCTATTAGGAAGTCCGCCTTCAGCGTAAAAGCTGTTAAGCTCCGCTGCAATTGTTTCGTCTTCCAATACTGTTCACTTAGAGCCAATTTGATTACACATCGTATAAACTTCTAAAATTAGATCAAAATACTAGAACCGTGAGCCCAGAACTATTCACGTTATTATCAGTAAGTTAAGTATGGCAGGAGACACAGATTCAAACAGATATCTCAACAGATAACATTGTGAAGATATAGGTGTGTTTGAAGGATAGTCGCTAAAGAATGAACGTTGGCTGAAAATGCAAATTGAGTAGATATCCTTCCCGAAGGAATCATTGGCATACCTCTTCTATCAATTTCTACAGGCTTCAATGTTGTAAAGCTTCATATCATGTCTAAAGATCAAACTATGGTAAGTATATGGTTGGCCAATCTTATTTTTCAAATCCAGGGAAGAGCGTAATATCTGCAAGCATTTGTCATTGATCGAGCTGAAGAGTTCAACGTCCAACTGACATTCCAATTCTCTCTCTATTCATGCCATTATTATCTATCGTTGTACTTGGTATGATGAGATGTAGGAAAAGATGATGGGCAGCTGGAGGCACAATGTATGAAAGTTAACTTTATGATGCTCATAACTGTATCAAATGGTTCAGTTTACCCTACTGATAACATTTCAATATCATCAGTATAGTAGGTGCCTGTCTCCTTACCAAGTCCAGACCAATCAAGTGACAACGTACAGCTGCGTCAATCTGCCCGAGTGAATCTACATATACTACGTTTACGTTTTGCTTCATTATTGTCAGACATTGACTTTGATTTTCCTATCGTCTCGACGCAAAAAAATATATCGTATAATACTACACATTTGGCATAATATAGTCTGCATTTATTTTACCTCTTTCATAGTTGTATGATACTGACATCAATGAGTAATGTTAATAATATAAGAATATGTTTACACAAACCATCTTCGTGACCCATGCTAAGCATGCTGCAAGTTTGTACAGTATGCATTACTTTTGATGTCTCTCAGGTCTTGGAAATTAAACGAACAGCAAAAATTACGGAATCCTCTTTCGGCGTTGTGATAAAGCCTGTGGTTTCCGGTCGCAACGCCAACAGCGGAATTCACTTAACATAGGTTAGCTTTTTTAAATGTATAGCGTGACTAAATCTGGCATGCTCAGAATTTTTCCAGTGGTGCGTAATGAAAAAAAAAATACATCATGATAGCGTTATGCAAATGGAAAGCATTAGCTAAAAACAGAATGTCAAATTACGGTTGACGGTGCCATCTCGCTCAAAAACGCATTCTATTGTGGACGCACCGTGGCATATAGCATAAAATAACTGAAAACCGGAGTACATATGCGTAAAGTGGTTTAGTCACAATCAGTCGTCGCATCAAAGAATCTACTTCTCGAGCAATAATTAGGAGCCTCAAAGTGATAGGTCGGCCTAATAATAGGGGATGCGATCGAACTTCAGGCGTGACATTAATTTGACCATTTAGGGTGAATCCGTATAATAGGATTATGCGACGCTGTCATCATTGCTCTTTGACGAATGAATAACGGGAGTGCAGGAGATATTCGGGAAAATGAGGGGACGTTGGCTGGTAACGTTCGCCGCTGGCACATCAATGTCGGTATATGCATGCATATTCTGCTTACAATTTCGCTTTACACAGGGCTTTTCCGTTTGCCCGATTGTTTTACCGAGAAACACGGCAATGAAGTTTGGAAATTTTTGGACCCCGATCGACCGCGAATATACGCATGAAAGCCTGCCTTGAGCACTACTTCCTTCGAACAAAAATATAAAATACAAGCATGATTTGAGGAAGCAGAAAGAACAGAATCTGTGTAATTTGATAGTGTTTGAAGCTAAATGTTGGATATAAATCGCTGTTGCGAGGCCTTGAAATGTACAAATTCAAAGCTCATTACAAATTTCAAATCAATACCGGGACTGCTAAATCGTTTTGATTAAGGTGATGTAACAAATATTGATTCACTACACTAAATAAAAATCATTATAAAACTGTTCAACTCACCGAGTATTGTTTGATCCTCAAAGCATCAATTATTTCTATCTTCAGTTCTTTGAATGACAATTTACGAAAGTGATAAGATTCCTGGACCAGAGCCACAGTAAGCACGAACCCAGTATGCTTTTCAAACCTTATAGCTGTGACATTAGTGGTACTAACTGGCTATTATTGCAGTGTTCTGCTGGGAAATGTGCCAGACGTGTATCCGGATATGGTCGGCAATACGCGCAAGCTTCATGACAAGTACGGACCAATTATTCGTTTGTCCTTAGGAGGGTAGGTTCAATATTTTTTTCCTCGAACGGAGTGGTCATTTCATGTCTGACGTTCAATCTCGGTAACTCTTCCATTCATGGCTTTCCATAACAATAGGCACGATATTTTATCTGTTTGCGATCCAGATTGCCTTCGAACCATATCCCAGGATGGTGAATACTTTACCAAAGAAATCTACAGTCTATATCAGGATTTGGCAATCATGAACGGCAGTGGACTTGTCACCACTAGTACCAAAGATCCAGATTGGGTTCTTGCACACAAGTTGCTTATGCCCGCTTTCTCGGCAAGAGCCATGAGAGCTTATCATTATAAGATGGGTGAAACTATCAAAGAATTATTGAATATCATGGAGACTTTCCAAAAATCAGGAGAAGAACTCGACGTTTCTAGATGGATGATCGCATTGGCTCTCGAATCTATTGGAAAGATCGGTTTCGATTACGACTTTGACCTTCTCAAAGACCCTAATGCTGAGCGCCATCCCTTCACGGTCGCTTTGGCTTATGTTCAGTCCATGATTATGAAGCGAGGATCTACCCCAACTTGGATGAAATGGATGCAGACCAGCGCCAATGTCCGTTTCCAACGTGATCTGAGTACACTTCGCACCACCATTGATTCAGTTCTGGAAGAGCGCAGAAGCCACCCGCATGCAGAGGACGCCCAGACTGACTTGCTTGATTTCATGCTGACCGCTGAGACCAAGGAAGGTGAAAAGCTGGACAATAAACTTATTCGAGACAACATTATCACTTTTCTGAGCGCTGGACACAATACGACTTCGGCATTCCTCAGTTGGACCATACTTGAGCTTTGCCGTAACCCAAAAATTGCCGAAATTATTGTCCAAGAAATCGCAAATGCTGGAGTGAAACCTGGCGAAATTCCCACACCCGAACAAGTCGGTGCGTGTAAATACCTTGATCTTGTCATCAAGGAGTCTCTGCGAATGCATCCTCCCATTTTCGCGGTCATAAAATATTGCCAGAAGGATTGTACTATCAAAGCTGGAATCAGCGGGGATGAGTATAAAATCAAAGCTGGTACACTTTTGCAAAGCGGCATTTATTCCGTTCACCACGAGCCAAAAGTTTGGCCAGAACCAGATGTGTTCAACCCGGAACGATTCGCCGACCATCCCGATTTACATCCCAATGCTTGGTTACCCTTCAGCGATGGACCTAGAGCCTGTATTGGAAGGTAAGGAAACATTGAAATACTTTTCTTGCCCCAATGCTGCATACATATATATTAAACATCTATAACAGACAATTTTCGTTACAAGAAGGAAAGTTGGCCCTCGTCATGATGTTGAGTAAGTTCAAGTTTAGCATGGACGACCCCAACAAACAAATTGGCTATCAAGTTATTATTGCCATGAAGCCAGTGGATCTTATGGTCAGGGTATCTCCCATTGAGCTACCGGAACCGACCGAGGAGGCAGTGTTGACAAAGCATGAGGCCACTAAATCCGAGTCCTCCACTGGGCTGAATGTTCCTGCCAAGTTTCCTCTTCCCCCAGTCACATTTTTGTACGGAACACAAACAAATACTTCTGAGGAATACGCCAGAAAGCTTTCTGGGCAAGCCAAAGGTTTTGGATTTACAAACATCAAAGTGGATGATCTCGATAATTAGACGTTAGTGAAAGGAGGAAAACTCAACAAACTCCAAAAGAACGACAGCGCTCCTTCTAGCGAGGACGATGTCAAAGTTTCTGAGCTACTTGTGGTTGTAACAGCCACATATAACGGTTATCCACCGGACAACGCAGTCAGTTTTGACAAATGGCTCACCTCCAAAACAGAAAATATAGAAGACACCAAGAAAAATGAACTTCAAGGTGTCTTGTACGCTGTCTTCGGTTGTGGTAATCGTGACTGGTCCAGCACTTTCCAAAAATTCCCCGCGAAAATAGACAATGGCCTTGAGCTTTTAGGAGCCGACCGGCTTTTGCCAGCTGGTGTTGGCGATGCTTCAGAGGACATTGACGGTGATTTCCATGTATGGTCCGCCAATTTCTGGAGCGCCTTAATGCAGCGATATGGTCAGTCTGCTTCTGGAAAAAATGCCGATATCATGTCTACCAGTGGTCCCATGGCCGATCCCTCAAAAGACTTCACTTTGGAGTTCCTACCTGCCAACAAGTCCCCAGAGGTTCTAGCTGGTGGTGAAAACCGAAATCAACGTGGCGCACTTGTTGTCATCAAGAAAAACCGAGAGTTGCAGAACGTTGAAAAAAGTCAGAGAAGCACCAGACACATTGAAGTCGCTTTCGATGAATCAGAGGACAAGAAGCCATTGTATGAAGCAGGAGATCATTTGGAAATTACGCCCGTTAACGATTCAGAGACAGTCGAACGAGTTGCCTTCAACTTGGGGCTTGTTTTGGATTCTGTCTTCCAGATTAAGGATCTTGAGATCACAAACCTTTCTCCACGTTCCATGGCTGCAAACATCAAAGGGCCATGCACTATTCGTAACGCTCTCACCTACTACGCTGACTTGACTGGAACTCCTACTAGGTATACTCTATCAGTTCTGGCCAAGCAGCTTGCAACAATCCGTCCAGATATTGCTGAAAGGCTACAAGTCGCTCTTCAACCTGGCAAAGAGACTGAACGTCTCAAAGAATTTTTAGCTACCCATCGGACTTTTGTCGATATCATGACAGCATTCCAGATCAAAGAATTGAACTTCAAAGAGTTCATCAGTTCAGTCAACTGCATCGTGCCTAGAAAATACAGTATTTCAAGTGGTCCTCTGGAACATCCTTACGATCCCTCGGTGGTACGTTACACTATCATTTTTTTTTTTTGTGATGAACTGATTCGTAATCCCTTTAAGCTAAACATATTTATTTTCTTTAGAGCGTTGGCATAGTGCGAGATATGGGAGGACCAGATGGAAAACAAGTATATCATGGTCTCTGCTCCGGCTATCTGAAAGACTTAAAACCTGGAACCAAAATCAATGCCCAAATCAAAGAATGCAAATCAACCTTCCGGTTACCAGAAGACGATTCTAAACCGGTTATCTTCATTTGCGCTGGTACTGGAATGAGTCCTTTCCGAGGATTCCTTCAAGAGCGTCATGCTAAGGGACTGAAGAGTCATGAGAAAGGTGGCAATTCTGATGCCATTATGTTCTTTGGCTGCCGTCACCCGGAGCAAGATTTCATTTACAAGGAAGAACTAGAATCATACGTTGAGGACGGTACCCTTGCCAAGTTGTTCACTACGTTTTCTCGATCCAGTCAAGTTGTACGCTATGTACAACACAGCCTTCTGCAACATGCTCAACAGCTGTATGATGTTGTGGCTGAGCAAGGTGCCAACATATACGTTTGTGGATCGGCCGGTAGTATGGCCAAGGACGTTAAACGTACCTGGGAAAGAATCATTGTTCAAATGTCTGGTATGTCAGAGCCTGAGGCCGAGGAAACTGTCAAGCGTTGGGTAGAAGAGGGAAGATACAATGAAGATGTTTGGGGTTAGGTTAAACACCACGTGTAAAAAGGATAAGAATAAAGTAACAACTCTAAAATTTCCAAGCTCTTGGCACAGAAACACCATTTCTTGGCCGATCACTTCGCTGCTTCCGATTCTGAGTATCAACATAATAAATGGTATCATTTCAACAAACGAGCAAGTGCAATATCCTGCCTCAACTTGAGTACTTATGCTTGATTTTAGTATAGCTTTCTTTTGGCGGCATATGTTCATTGAAAAGGCTCTAAAATTGGTGTGAGAGGGTGCGTAAATCATTTTTGGGTTATTGCCGATGGAGCATACCCAGGACAGTAGCGGTTTTGGAAAAGGTATGACTCAAAGCTAAAGCCAAGACAAAAAATCGCCATCTTACGTCCCAAGGAAATCCTGGGCAGAGCTAAGAAAGTATACGCAACCTTTGGCAATGTTGGTAAATGAAAAGCCGCAGTTGTGCAACCGGCTTCGGGTTCAGCAACATAGCTTCGACGCAATGGCGTGCTACAAAAAAAATTATCAAGTTAACAATAGCAACGGAATAACAACATCAGGGTTTCACGCAGATCGAGATAACGAAATGTTGGGTCAGTGAGAAAAACTTCCCTCCCCCCAAAATTTTTTGCCCAGATACTATTTGTCTCAATGCTCGCGTGTTTCATGCGATGCGCCAAGCAGTTTCTTTGTAACCAGTTTTGCGCAGCTGATTTATATAAATAACGTTGTTCATTCTCATTGAATTTTTTACTCACAACATAAACACAACACAAAACATGTCTTCTCCATCAATCGATCCTACTGGCAAAATCATCGTCGTCTTCGGTATCACCGGCAAGCAGGGAGGTGCAGCAGCCCAGGCTTTACTTGACAAAGGCTTCAAAGTTCGTGGCGTCACCCGCGATGTTAACAGCTCCAAATCCAAGGCATGGGCTGGCAAAGGTGCTGAATTAATTACAGCTAATCTCAACGACACAAAGAGCCTCGAAAAAGCTTTTGACGGCGCTTACGGTGTCTTCTTGATCACAGATCACAGTGAAAGCGGTGCTGTTGAGGTAGGAATGATCGACATTGATTAAACATCTTTGTGGAGAGAGATTGCTAACCATACTATGTTTTCCATGCCGTACAGAAAGAAATACAGAAGGGAAGAAATACTGCTGATGTTGCCGTCGCTAAGAATGTTAAGCATCTCGTCTTCACATCCGTTGGCAACGCCGGAGCTGCTAAGTTTCCTGAATTTTACAACAAGTACGAAATCGAGCAATATATCGCTAAAAAGTCCGAACTGACCAATACTGTCATTCGACCCGCCAACTTTTTTGAGAATTATGCTAAGGATAGTTCATTTGCTCCAAAGGATGGTGTCTTCCCTTCTGCCAACGCCCCTGAAAAGCGAATCCAAGCTGTTGGTTGTAGGGACATTGGTTTAATTGCTGCTGAAGCTTTTCAACATCCCGAAGAATACAGCGGCCAAGTCATCGAGCTGTCAGCTGAAGAACTCGACCACTATGAGATCGCTGAAATATTCACAAAGGTTACTGGCACAAAATGGCAGGCTAAGCAAATGTGGGTTTTCAAATATGGCAGTAAGTACCTTTTTGAATATTCTCATAAATATTCTCATACCTATTGAAGTTTTATGAAGAGCTGATGTTAACTCAATTTTTTCAACACTAGTCGTCACCCTGATTGGAAGCAAGTACGGCAAGATGGCTAAGTTTTGGGAAAACCCCGGCTACTGCGGTGATGTTAAAGCTTTGCGCGCCAAATATCCTTGGTTGCAAACTTGGGAGGAGTACATTACTGAAACATATGGACCAGAAGCAAAATAGAGGGAAGTGAAGTAGTGAATGCTTTATATTGCATGTTTTGCTTATATAGCGATGCTAAGTATATTCCCAATCCATTATTTCCCATCTTACATCAATCTTCTTTACACAACCACTTATTCATTACCATGCTCAGTGCTTATTCCTGAGTCTGATGCTAATTCTTGTCTACGTTTTTCCGCTATTGTATCTAACAATGTCGTTATTAAAATTTTTTCGTGAATAATTCGCATATCACCAACGGGCTGATGATTTCGTAGTGAGATGACCAAATTTTGGAGATCCCACGCAGAGATAAGAAACAGGTTTTCTGTATTGAAATTGAACATTTTCATATCTCGTTGGATTTGCATTTCGTTCGCAAGTTCTCCCACAGTGCTTGCCCATTGATTGTGACCAATGGATCCCTTCACGCTTTGCCTGCGCAGTCTAGACTGTATTGCCTATTTCGAGTCAGCGAGAATTTGGGGGGTCAGATTTTTGCCGTCATTACATCGCATTGGTAGTATATAACCACATATGCCCGACGACTATTTGAGCCACTTACCACGTCCATTTTATTTCGCACAATGTAGTATGGTTGGCCATGCGCATGAGCAGCTCGAGCAATGTGTACATCAGTTGCCATCAGTCTATTTTGCGGTACAGACGCATTAGATTGAATTTTTCAAAGCACTTGGGGAAAATCAAATTAATTTTATCGTACCTGTCTCCAGTAACTATAACAAGTGCATCAAAAGCCTGTAGATACTTGTCCTCATAGTAAGATTTCGCAGGATGTGACTTGGTGCCAGCACCAGGCATATCCCAGATCATCAGCGTTGGAAGGACTGGGTGGCGGTAGCCGAGTGGTTGTGCGGTTGATTCTATTTCACCAACCTTTGACGCGAATGGATGACTATCTCGGTATCCTAGTAATCCGTTGACAACAGAGGACTAAACGTTTGATGTGGAGTCAGTATACTTGGCTGTAGACATACCGAAGACAGCTATTTTCTTTCGAGAAGAAAATATTTGGCAGACGGAAAAAAGACCATATCTGTGTATGCTTACCTTGCCGGTTCCCGTGACACCAACCACGGCGATATTGTAGAAATTGAGGCAGTCCAGGCCAATATCTCGATGTGCTTGTTCCTGAAACGTATTCGAAATTGATATTGGTTTCGGGGGAGGTTCTTTATAAAGCTCTTCTATGACCCCCCATGCGATATAGAAAGGAGCCAGAGGCGATGTGACGACTCCAAAGAGGCCGCCGATAACCCCGTCGATAAATTTTGAACCAGAGTATAGCTCAGCATCGTAGGCGGTGGCGAATTCATAAGCACCCAAGAGAGGACACGCTATTATGACCACCGGTGCTGATACGACGGCAAGAGATACAAGACCAATAGCTTGCATTCCTCTTTTTGCTGTTTCCATTACTTTTAATTCGGATGCTGTTTGTGGCGCCATGATGAAGTATGATTGTTGCTTTTTCGTGTTGGATGAAGGATTATGTATTGAAGTGGGGTATGGTAGTTTCTTTGAACAGAAGGTTATGAGCCGAAGAGGACTGAGGAGCCTCAGTCTGAGGAAAAAACTTTCCTAGTTATAGCTCAGATTGCCGACACTTCATGTGATGTGCTTGTAAACAGCAAACACATGAAAACCAACGCGGCTCCGTAATCGGTACAGATGAAAGCACACAAGTAGAAACAAGCTCATTAAACCAGCCCTTTGGTATGCCGATCGTACTTTAAATTTATACACTATCTAAAGGGTCTCTTTAACCACCATTCTACGCCTGTGTGGACCCAGGTAGGGTAGATCCTTAGTGAGCTTTGCGTTTTCGTTAGTCTCGCACTTTTGTGAGCTTAGTTCGCCACACTACACTCGGAACTGCATGGTCATGGGTGCAAAACGGGTGGTCACTCATGGTTGAGAATCCCGAGCATGGGCTGGCTACCAGGGCCAAAATTTCATGAGATATATATCCAGCTGTTAAAGTAATCTCACCCAAACCGTTTCGTATTTGCAAAATATTTTCACATATTGTGGATGTCCATCCTTAGACTATTGTAAACGACTCGTGTGACAATACATTTGTCCCGCATTGTCATGCAAAGTAACAAATGGTCATGCTCTCTTATTTTTTATCGAAGGCAAAATGAAGGAAAGGGCCAAATGCTTTTCCAGGACGCCAACTGCATGAAGATTCCTGCTATCCTCTTTTTATTCAGTCGCTCAAATTTACCTTTGAAATGTTGTATGTTTAAGTTCTAGAGCGCAGCACTTTTAGCAATAAAATTTTAAAAGGATATACATTATCAAAGCTGATTATCGGTTGTCCTTACACCAAAGTTGTTTGGCCTTACTAGCTGTCGATACTCTGTAGCTCGCGTCCTTCCATGAGCCGCATACTTTAGTGAAACTGGTCTGTGTTACAAAATCCTAATTCGGACATCGGTGCTCTCAAAATCCCGACCATACAGCCCGTTTCATTCACTCCAGGTGTTCACATTTGCCTTCCGTACTTGGTGAATCATACTCGACTCATCGTTGACAGCTATAAAAATGAGTACTGTCTCGGACGGCTTTCCTGCGCAAGCAGAAGTAGGCGATGTCGAACTGCATGACAGGTAAATCAAAAAATAGCCAGACCCCGTTTTCTGCTATGGCCTTGTTAGCCGACTACTGATCCAATCACCATTCACCCATACAGCAGCATACCGAGTACAAGTGTTAATATCTTAGGGATGGAACAAGAACAGAATGGATCACAGTTGTCCCCCAGTGTTAGTTCAACTACTCAACAAAGCTCTGAAAACATTGTTGCTGTGTTTGTAGCAAGATTTGACGTCCACCGAGGAAACGTTATTGAATGGCAATACCCAGCAGGTAACGTGTTTTAGTCTAAGAAGACATAACCATGGACTCAAAGGTGATATTAATGAAGAATACGACTATACAGATATGAACTTAGATGGAGTAGAATATCAAGCAATTTGCAGCGGCCTTCATAGTATTTCAGAAGACACGATGTAAGCAATTCAGCTTGCCCTATATTGACTCGTCATTTCCTCGAATACCAACAACAATCCTATAGATACTTCAAAAAGGGATCAAACTTTGGTATTAGTGCGTTTGAAAACAAAGCAGTTAACGAGAACACTGAAGAACGTGGTGCTCGCATGATGGCGGTGGGCTGCTTGGTGACTCCGACACCAGAAACTGGTAGTTGCGGCCAATTATGGCATCATATCGATTTCCTCCGGAGCGAAGTCAAGTAAGCTAAAGTGAACACTATGTACAACAGTCAATATGAAAAGCATCTGACGATTGATTTACATATAGAATATTGATCGAACAGCACGAAATTACGAGCACTACTTATGATAACTTAATTGAATATTACAATAATAACAGCCAAAAAGAACCGCAAAGCAACGACGGGCTACCATCTATATCTACAGAAAGTCTTGACGTTCCGAACATGACCAAGTTTGCATCATTATCTTCCATTGATACGTCCAAATTGCACCACCAAGCATCTGCCGATTTGAGCCAGTTCTCACCATCCATATCATCGTTAGCACACACCTTGACAAATGACGAAACAGCACAGCAAAGTGTAAATCACCAACTCTACAACGTCATCCGTCATCCGGCCGGCACGGATGCAAAAAACATGGAATATCTCCAGGTAGAAGATTCCCATCCTGCGCACGCTTTTCCAGATTTCGTGCGAATATTGGGACCCAATATCTTTTTGCTATGGAAAGCTGCCATCCTCAAGAAGAGAATTTTGATATTAACATCCACACCTGTCGAAAAAGCTTGTCAATTCGGTCAGTTGAAATTAATCGACTTGCACATGAATCGAGCATTTGTTAACCATTATTTTTGTTCTAGTGTACAATACCTGCCTACTTGCCACATTACCACGATCTCACGAACTCACACTTACATTGGAAGGCAAATCGAAGCTACAGCCATTGTTCTGTGTTGGCATCAATGATATCGATGAAATGGAAACAATTGAAGGAGGATATGTCGCTTGTACGCCAGACAAGATATTTCAGCAAAAGCCACACTTGTTCGATATTCTAGTGACTCTACCAGATCAATCTGACGACGAATCTAGTCAAGGATTTATTTTGGAAGGCATTGGTTCGTCATATAGCTTACCGCAATTATCCCATTCTCCACATTTACGCATTGAGTCAGTCGATGGCGGACAATTGAAAGTCATGCGATACACTCAAGCGAACTTTTTACGGTATCGAATTTTGAGAATCATGATCAAGTCTAGAATGAACCGGCTCAACAGAAGACTATTGGAGACAACAACCTTTACCGACCTCTTTAGCGAGCCTGATGATGGCTATGATACAAAACTGGCGGATCTTTTGGATAGGAACAGTTCTTCAGATACTTTAGGAGACACACTTGGAAAATTTCTTCTTGGTGGATGGTTCTGGTGGTATGGTAGAGATGAGGAACGTCCAGCTCGATTTCGGTCTTGGCAACAAGCTTTTGTGGGTAACCGGATAAAACGACGGAAGCAAGATCGTCTTACACGAGAAGAGCGAACAAGGCTGCTATTTGGAGGCGACGAGTTGCAGGATGACGAAGAGGATGCTCCGTTAATAACGGAATCCAACATCATGGCAACGCTAGCTGGCAATTCCCAGACTATCATCCGAGTCGAATCGGATACTGTCGATGTGGAAGACAACAAGCATTGGCTTGAAATAGAGTTGATCCGGTAAGTATTTTGGCGAGAATCTTTGTGGTCCGAATTGTTTGAGAAACACTTACTTATTTCTTTTGGATATCCTTAGGTTCTTCCATGTTCTATCTTTGCAAGTGTTACTACACCTTCAAACTAAGTTGAAGGATCATCAAGACGAAGACGATGTGGTGCTTCACGCTCAAGATATTGAAGATCTTGGTATGGCAGGAGATGAAGATGTAGTTGTAGAAATGGCACAAATTTACTTTGGACAGAGTATTCAAGTAGCTAGTCGTTCTTATTGCAGCCAATGCGTATGCTGCCAGCAGACTCGAAGGCTTCAAATCTAAAGAGAAGTGGAGGCGGAGAATAAAATGAATGCGTATATGCTGTATGCCGTGGGAAACTTGTGCCAACGTTTCTGTTTCCCCATCTTTTCTTTTCGTGATGCTGACGGCCTCGCGATTCTTCAGAATCTCGCACTCCGTGCGCTTGACCTCTATTGTGGCCACGAGATCACAACGTGCTTATCATGCATTCCACGAGGATCAGTCCAATGTTTTGCCTAATCTCATTGAACCCCAGTCAGCCGCTTTCAAGGTACAGACAGTATACTTTTGACGTAACGAAACTTATATGTTTATCTGACCTTTCTATTGAACATAAACAGGAAAACAGCGCTAGAATGGACGCTATCGTTCGTGATCTGGACTCAGTGACAGCCAAAATTAAGCTAGGTACGAGAACAAAATTGCGGTTATTGCTTGTGGCCCGATGCTAAAACACGAAATAGGTGGTGGTGAAGAGGCTCGAAAGAGACATTTGGGAAGAAACAAGTTGCTCCCGCGTGATAGAGTCAATCGTCTATTGGATGTCAAGTAAGCCTACAGGTTTTATTCTCAGAGCAATTCACAAGTTTGTCGTATGTCTAATTCGGTGCTTGAATAGCTCTCCATTCCTAGAACTATCGCCTTTGGCTGGATATGAGTTGTATGAAGACGTTGTGCCATGCGGCGGTATCATCACTGGTATTGGAAAAGTCAATGGGTAAGTAATTCGGTTTCCGGTAAAATTTTTCACATTCGACTCGCTCTTCGTCTGACTCAGTTGCTCTCAAACTTACAGAACCGAATGCATGATTGTTGCAAACGACCCTACCGTCAAAGGAGGTTCCTATTACCCTATTACAGGCAAGTGGAAAACCATGGATTGCTCCAGACTGTGATTGGCCATGCTAACACTATATATTGATTATATATATCATAGTTAAGAAGCACTTGAGAGCGCAAGAGGTAGCAAAAGACAACAAGCTCCCTTGTATATATCTTGGTAAGACATTTTCATTCCTTTGAATCAACCCAGATCTAATGTGAGACTAATACAATTCTTCAGTTGACTCTGGTGGTGCAAATTTGCCACGTCAAGCCGATGTCTTCCCCGACAGAGAGCACTTTGGTCGCATTTTTTACAACCAGGCCAACATGTCAGCGCAAGGGATTCCTCAAATTGCTGTCGTTATGGGTTCGTGCACAGCAGGTGGTGCTTATGTTCCTGCTATGGCAGATGAAAGTATCATTGTTGGCAAGCAAGGAACGATTTTTTTGGCTGGCCCACCTCTTGTCAAAGCTGCCACCGGCGAAGTCGTCAGTGCTGAAGAACTTGGTGGCGCAGACCTTCATTGTAAGTATTTTTATTGACCAGTAGCGCACTAGTAGAAGTTGATTTGACTGATGAGTCAATCCAATCGCTTCATAGGTCGAACTTCAGGTGTTACTGATCACCTTGCACTCAACGATGAGCATGCACTTGCACTTGCCCGTCGTGTGGTTGGTACATTGAACTACACCAAAAAGCCCCAGGTAAGTAAGCAGTGTAGTTTATAGGGCTGGTTTGACATCAACAATCTCACAGGCATGCTCTTTCAGGTTACAATACAAAAGCCGGAAGAGCCACTGTATTCAGCGGATGAGTTGGGCGGTATTGTTGGTGATAATTTGAAAAAGCCTTTCGATATAAAGAATGTGATTGCTCGTATTGTGGACGGCAGTCGATTCAGTGAGTTCAAGGAACATTACGGAACCACCCTTGTAACAGGTAAATGTCAATACAGCAGTTAAAGAGCCAAGTGAACTGGTACTAAGTGACTATTTGCAGGATTTGCCCACATTCATGGTTATCCTGTTGGTATCGTCGCCAACAATGGAATTCTATTCTCAGAGTCTGCTCTCAAGGGAGCTCACTTCATTCAACTCTGTTCTCAGCGCGGCATACCGTTGGTCTTCTTGCAGAACATCACCGGTTTCATGGTCGGATCATCTGCTGAAGCCGGAGGCATTGCTAAAAATGGTGCCAAGTTAGTCACAGCTGTTTCTTGTGCCAATGTACCAAAGTTTACTGTCATTGTGGGTGGCAGTTTTGGTGCTGGCAACTATGGCATGTGCGGAAGAGCTTATTCTCCAAGATTTTTATGGATGTGGCCCGTAAGTTGATAGTACTATATATCATACATTAATGACAAGCTGGTGTAACTAACACTCTACTACCCCCACAGAACTCACGTATATCTGTCATGGGAGGTGAACAGAGTGCCAACGTACTGGCTCAAATTACTCGGGACAGCAAAGAAAAGAAGGGGCAAGAATGGCCAGTTGAAGACGAAGAGAACTTCAAGGCTCCTATTCGGGAAAAGTACGAAAAGGAGGGTCACCCATACTTCTCCAGTGCTCGACTTTGGGATGATGGTGTTATCAATCCTCGCGATACACGTTCAGTTCTCGGACTTGCACTGAGTGCCAGTTTGAACGCCCCTATACGCAAGACTGATTTTGGTGTCTTTAGAATGTAGAATGTTCTTTTTTTATTACATTGTGAAGTATTGATAAAGTGAAAAAGTCTCTTCCTTTTTATTTTATCTTGCCAGTTCATCTCGAGTTTCCATATTTACGCGAGGAGAGTCTTTTTGCAAAAAATACGATTTCCAAAAAAGTCGTCACACTTTCAACCATCCTTTGCCTTCACAATGCCATCTTCTTGTAAAGAAATCAGGCAGGAACTTGTAGATTGCATGCTCAAGTCAGATTGTGTGGTCAAAAATGGAAATAGCGTAAAAGAATGCTTCAAGGAAGAGCATGCTAACGACGTTCCTAAGGAATGCCATTCAATTCTCAAAAGTTTCTATGAATGCAGGCGTGGAATGGTAAGCGTTTTTCCAGTCAGGCCAGGAACCTCGGAATTCTTGTTAAGCAAGGCTTTCTAACCGTGTCTTAATTTTTTCTATCTCTGGCCGTCTTCAACAGTTGGATCCTCGCATGCGCTTCCGTGGAAACAAAACTCAATAACCAATACCTGTAGAAAATACACGTTGCGAGGAGAATCAACGTGCACAACCCTGACCTTCCCATAGATTATGTACCATATACTCTTTTTTTTTTATTTTGTTGGAAACAAAGAAAAGAACCGTTTGTATAAAATAGAGTCAGGATTGGTGATACATTCCATACATGTTGCTATGTTTTCCTGGTGTCAACAATGGAGCTGTCCAAACAGATTAGTGGCCTAGCGGAGTAGTAACTTTTTCAAAACCCTCTCCTGCAGCCGTAGTGGGAAGGATCTTTCATGGATGCCGATCAAGATCTATTACAGCATAATCAACATCACCTGTTGCATAGTAAGAATATGAACATGAACTACTTGCTCTCTATTGCAAAATCTCACTCTATTGTTGCCATGGTTAGAGATCTTGAGCGATCTTTTGTCCGCCGACGAAGTAGCTCAGAGAAGGGTTTTGGACAAGTATTATCTTCCCAACGCCAAGCTTACTTCACCATTGATCTCTGTGGAAGGCATTGAAAATATAAAAAGGTATAGCATAGTCGTTCAATCGTACCATTCAAATCATCACACGCGCTCACCTCTTCGTTTAGTATCTTTAAACTACGGTCGACGCTCAGCGTCAAACCACCGACCATTACGACCAAGATATTCGACTACTGGACGTGTGCAGTCCATCTTACCAACTACATTAAAATACCCTTTATACCTCTGGTATTAAGCATTCCTAGCTGGATGATACTGCACTTTCAGGAAACGGACCTGGATAGCCGCTTGCTCAAAGTTTGCTGGCACGAAGACAGCTGGACAATTGAAGGTGAGGCACCCCGCATAGTGTACATATACCTCTCAAAATGGGTTTTGATTATGATCTATTTTTTTCAAGGTATCTTGCAGTCATTGCCAATAGTATCTACGCTATACTCTGGCATCATTCGAGCTACGATTGGAAGGTTGTTTTCTGGTACTGGCAGGCTACTTCAGTCTGCCAGCGGTGGCGCCATCAGTCACAGTTACGATGTGCGACAGAGAATTTCCCATAGACCTCGTGGTGGTCTTTTTCGAACAATTCTCATTCGTTGGTCTGATTTTCTTGAACGAGGCAAACTTTACATCCCACGTCCCATTGACCACCCTCGATACAACCGTCGACACCGCAAAAACCAGCTACTCCTCTTGCATTGTGATCAAACTCTTAAGCTTTAAATTATGATGGGTTAGCAAATACCGACTCATGTGGTTTTTAATCTAGGTTAATTCAATGGTGTATATTTCAATCTATGTACTTTGTGCATAAAAGTTGTTATGGAGACTGATGTATCAGTAAAAAAATATCAGGAATTGTATTGAAACGTTATGTTTCAATGTTTCAGTGATCTCTAAGAACAAAGTCAACCACACAATTTATTGAATGTACTGTACAAAGGTATATGTCAGAAGTAGTAGGAAAAAAAAAAAACCAGGACGATGACTGATATTCTATTCGTCAAAAAGTAGTAAGGCGTAAAAGCATTTCACATTGAGCAAAGGCAAATTGCTCCGCCTCGAGTGTTTTGGATCAATACAGTTCCAATCAATTGAGGACCATGATGTGTCTAATGTGAAGGAGGGTTGACAACATGCATGATATTGAACGTGAGGCAGATCACCATTACCAAACAACCATAGATACCTAACAGTAACGCTATGATTTTGGAATATGACCAAGGCTTATCTTCATGTAGCTTGAGGTAAAACAAAGAAGGCAAAATGAAAGATATGACGGTGGAGCCAGTCGATCCGACAAATGCCAACACTAAATCCAGCTTGGTCATGGTGATGGCTACTAAAAACGTACCAATCAAAATACCGATCGTCATGGCAAGGTACTTTGAAGTGGAAGGCGGTGATAGAATTTTCACACCATTTTCATCGACAGGAGCTGAGCCAAACGATAAGACCTTGTCAAGCGAATTTCTACATGGATGGCACTGTAGCGGGTAGCTGAGTAAAACGAGAATCACAATGGCTATACGTCCACCAGTGACAAACACACTTGCTGGATCTACAAATGCAACCCCACCTACGTCAGTGCACTTGTAATGACTCGAGCTCCGTTCGTTAAATGAACTTACACTCAAGAATGATGTTTCCCATAACAGCTTTGCCGAAACTGAGGTAACCCATAACCGCAATACCCTCGTACAAAAAGATGGCAGTGCCGATGGAGGTAGCAATGACAGTGTTGATTTTCTTTTGACTATTGTCTTTTTGCTCGTTGTAGACAGTAAATATCTGTGATTTAGAATATCAGTCATCAATTCACTCTCCAAAAATCCCTTACATGTCGAACTCTCTCAGTTAACTTACATTCTGATGGCATGTGAAGGCGAAAACAAAGACAGGCAAGCTGGTAAAAAACTTTGTCGAAAAGTGTACCAGCTCGATTTCTTCAGGTGGAGCACTTGGAAAGTTGGGAATGACAAAGTGCCATACGACGATCAAACACAAGTAAGCAACAGCGAACAAGGCGATGACACTAGTATACTTTAACGAATCCAGTTTTCTTGAAAAGCTCAATGGTCCAACAATGGTGATCATGAAGACGGTGATCCATATCCGCCTATCCAACAGATAATACAATTCCTCACTTGGATTAAAGATGGTTTTAATTATCTGCAGGAGGCAAGCTTAAACTTTAGTATACATGTTGCGTTTCTCCAAACAAAAGGTAATTTGATTGTCATTACCTGTGGCATTAGATCACCCACAATGAGCATGTAACTAATACCAACTCCAAAACACTTGATGGCAATAGCCAAATCGAAAAATATGGCAGCTGATGGCCATGTGAGCTGTGAGACTGCGAAAAATGACGCTTCACGGCCCTCCGTTCGAGCAGCAGCTTTGGAGAGGAAGTAAAGACCAAGTGCTGAGGTTATACCAGAGAATACAATGACAAACATGCCTGGGATCAATCCGACCGAGGCTACGGCAGAGGGCTATCAATGTAAAAATGAGATAATTTGAGAAGCGTGAGAAATCTCCTTACAAACACTAAAAAAGGAGGTAATCTCGGGATGCATACCATGGCCAACATTCCTGTTCCAAGAATAGTGTTTGAGAGGTTAATAACCGAGCTCAAAGGGGAAGCTGTCCCATTGTTTGTCGATGCTGTACGATTATTGCCGTTTTCTGGTCGCAATGCAGGTTGCAGCAGTGGCTTTGTTTCATCGGTAATTACATAGCTGCTGGGGTCAGACGATATGACAGAATATGTTGAAGGAGCTCTCGAAGTATTTCCAGAGTCTGTATACGATGTATAGGAAGGTAAGTCTGCTGCCATGTTAACAATGGAGGAAGACAACGGGGGATTCACGGACCAAGTGAGATAAAAAAATTAGTAATTTATAGAGGGCGGCCAACCAATCTGGCTCAGCAGGCCTGGGCAATCTACCCA
>NW_026252126.1:170910-221209 GCF_025399195.1 Umbelopsis ramanniana AG
AAAAAAAAAAAAAAAAAAAATAAGCTTCAGGTACTCCTCAGTGCCCAGGCAGCAGCACCTTGTTGAAGGACTGTTTAAAACATGGAAAGGTTCCGTCACATGAACCAGCAACAACTTATTAAAGTAGCGAAGGGTCCTCGGAAACATGGGTGCTTCCCATTTTCTTCAAAGCAGCACGGGGCTGGACACATGAAGCTCACATACTGGGTAGATAAGACGGGATTTTTTAAGTAGAAGCACCGTGAAACTGAACCGGTGTCCTCAAGGGTTAATCTAAAGTTTTGAAATGAATCAAAATATTCATGAAGTATTCGTGATAAGATCGTTCCACGGCTTTGCTCGGCGGTACACGGCCCTTTCGGGCACAGACTAAAGGCTGTTGTCGTACCACAAATCCTATAAGTGATCTTCAACCTGGGAAATCATACTGTTACGACACGTCGTCTCAGTGGACTATTCTTTACCATCTGAAGAAATATGAAAGGAAATGAATCGGATCTTTCTACATTTGTATTGACTCATGGGGTTATACTGGTTGGAGATGAATAGAATGGGGAAGGTTAGGTTAGCTGTGGATTTGAGTATGAGCCTTTTTTGATTCTGTCTCCCCTCCCCCCCAATGGACTTCTGGCTCTCCCTATGCTTTTGGGGGACTGGACTGCTTTACACTTCACTGGGTCTTGCCACTTGCCTCACCAAAGCAAACCTCGGCTCGGATTTTCCTATAAAATCAGCACGAGTCTGTTTTTGAGTTTCAGTCCCTCCCATACCTCTTCTCTCCTCTCAACCATTTTATAACTTCATGGAACTGAGCATCTGCCTCTACTGTGAAAAACCGTTGCCCAATGATGTATGAGTCCTTCAACTTGGGAAATCGATCAAAAACTTAAACCTCTTGCTTATCCTCCTATTTCCACAGACCATGAGCTTCTGTTCCTTTGCATGCCGAGCATCAGAAGCGAGCAAACATAACGCTGCCAACCATCATTCTTACCCAATGAATTTCAACCGTAGACGATCTTTGTCCATACTGAATACACCACCGTCACCAGTTACCACTGCTAGCTCACGTCTTTCCATCGGATCGTTGAACTCCGGCTACCTAGATCACCGTGCGTGGACCTTGTTGGAAAGTGCATCCGATGCCTCTAGCATCGAATCTTTGTAAATATAACAAACTGCATCGCCTCCAAGGAACTATCCCCCACGCTCGGGCGGCGTGCCGAGCTTCTGCTTCAACCATATAAAAAAAAAAAAACTCAGGAAAACCAAAATTTTGAAAACCAAGGATGGGCTTGTGTCCATTCCACACTTTCCATGTTCTATATCCCTTCCGATACCGAACTGCGTCTGGACGCAGTTTCCCCTTCTACAATTGATGTACTTCTTTCAAACCAAGAACCAAACTATTCTGCTTTTCAGAACTAGTGAATGAGCTGTCAAGATCTTTTTTCTCAGCATTTGTATCATAGCTTGAGCGTGATATTACAAAAATAAAATAAAGTAAAATATTTAGCTCAATCCGGTGAGTGTCGCAAAGGGTTGGTGCACAAACAAACCGAAAAAAAAAAAAGGATCACTTGACGTTTTCCTTCCTCGATGGTTTTCGAATACCCTCTGCGTATTCAATTTCGGTCAACTAACTTCGGTAAACTTCCAGAGATAACCTTAAAATGCAACTTCATGACCAAGCTTTCTTGGCCGTACAATGATTGTGGCCACCTGATATTCAGCGTATAATGTTACGGTTCTCCTGTAATCACTGCAGGCAAAGTTCACTTCGACACGACAAACTATGGCTGCTTTCACTCGGCCAGATCTTTTTCTCTCTCTTTTGGCTCGTTCCAATATTGCTCCCTAGGGTGGTGGCGGTATACGGGTAAATCTACAACCAATTTCCCGGAAAGCGATGGGCGCCATTCTGTCAACAAAAGAGAACGTGCTGTCTCAGGACTGGGGTACCAAGTTCTCAGCTGTTGTCTACTGGCCCGGCTAGTTCACTGAATCTCATTCTAAACGTTTGCGGAAACTTACTGTCTCATTTAAGCACATTTGGATGAAATCGTAACGTTTTATACTTACCATACGAACATCTCGTAAATCGTGCAGCAGTGATGTAGCAAACAATTTGAATATATTTAGCCTACCTGCATTAAATGCGTGTATGTTTATCAATTTATATGCTTTATTTTTCTTTTATCTCTGTTGAAAGATCGCCAATGAAGCCTCCTCACGTACTAACTTTTCTGGCTATTATATGCTAGCTTTTCCCATGCGAATGAAAGCATCTTGCTTGGCTTCCTTGAATGTATGGCCAGCGAATTTGTACTGATTATGCACTTTCTTATAGAGGAATACCGCCATAACTCCCAATGCAAGCCAGCAAATGGTTGCAAGCAATGTGAAGACACCTGACAAAATGTAGCCGTCTGAAAATAGAGTAACAAGAAGGATCAATCCAGCTCCACCACTGTTTGTGAGAAAGGATGTTAATGCTTCAATTGAAAAAATGACTTGAATGTTTGTTTGCAATGATGCTCCTTACGTGGATGGAATGCCAACTGCCATGTAAAAGGTATACAATACGTGGAATCCGTTGAAAACAAAGAAGAAGTCTGAATGAAATGAAAGAGGACAACCACGTTAGTTCTTGTCTTCTATGGTTATTTTAAGATTCAATGGTGATCGCTGCTGCTGTGTACTTACAATAGTACAATGACACTTCCTTCATGTAAGCATTGTAAACAGGTCGGTACCACAAGAAGAAACTTGCTGCAGTGTGAGTGAACATTTCTGTCAGAGCGACGCCCATATCGGTGGGAGCACTTGTGACAGATGGAGGATGTGAAAATAAGACACAAAGACATGCAATGAAGTTCATAACCAAAGTGACTTCGAACAGGAGCCATTCTCTATAAAGCCAGTTCATGACGCCTTGGTGTTGTGGCGGAATTTCAACAGCAATATCGAGATAGAGGAATGGGAAGCAAGGAGGAAAATTGTTGGGTTGTCTGCCTTGGCGAGATAAATTCATCTGTCTCTGTTCAAGGTCTCGTTCACGCTGTTCAAGCTCGCGCTCCTTTCTTAACAATTCCTCTTCTCGACTCCCAGATACATGTCCTGGTGTAGGTGTAGATGCATTCGATCCATGTTGATATGGGCTGTCTACCGTTGAGAATGGGTCGACTTCCGGTGCCGAGAATTGTCTTACGGTGGCCCCTGTAAAGTCATCTGTCGATGCGGCGAAGGATGATGAGTTGGCGTGGATTGGGTCTGTTTCAAGCTGATATGCCGGCTCCTCACGATTTGAAGTGAGTGCAGAGGTAATACTGGGATCCTCAAACGGATTTGAAGGATCGTCAAAAGGATTTGGCTTTGACATGTCGACGAAAATGAAGCTATCGGTGAACCTGTACCTTTTGCCAAGCGGGGTCCAAACCTTTATACGCTTTTTTGCTTGAATGAGCCAAAAACAAATTATCCCAACCAATCAAATCCTTTGGAAGCGCTCACTGCATCGCCAAGCTTGCTTCACCTGAAATGGCATATCAAAACTGTGCACAGCCTAATGAAGGATCAAGTTGATAAAGTGACTAGATTTTATTATATACTTTACACCGTCTTCGCGGAGGAGCAAAAGCTTGAAGGGATTGGCCAGGGCTACTTTAATTGTCATCTTACCCGTACGCTACCAAAATCCATCTATGTGCTTTCAACACGCGACAAAGCTTATGTTCACAATTCTACGAGTTGTCTACATGTAACGATTTCACGCTGATTTCTCTTCGACAGCTGTTTTCTTGTCAGCCAAGAATTTGGTCATGCCAATCAAATTTTGGATTTCTTGAGGCGTAGCCATACCATGTGCAGTCCAACGAACTTTACAATTTTCGTCCACAAGGAAAACATATCCTATATACTGGTTGCTCATGGCAAGGTATCGTCTCAGTCTTGATATGTCCTTAAAAAGCAGCACATAGTTATCCTGTTGTTCAAATTTTCGAGTTACAAGTTAATGAGCACGCCTGGTCCAGCCTCTCCCACAAATGGCGATGAGGAGCTTTACCTGTCTTTCCAGAGGCGTGTTCTTCTTTATAGTACCCATGAGAGCCTTCATTAGATATTGCTTAAGTAAGTTCTCTTGCACATTAAGCTAAAACATTAGAGAGGTCCATATTAGCATGTGTACCATTCCATTATGTTAATGCTGGTGGTCCTAACTTACTTCTACCAATTGAATATCCTTTCGATCTTTGAAAGCAGTCAAAAATGGGTTGATGAAGGTGTTTACGTGTTGCTATGGAGAAAAGGTGCTGAATAAGTGACAAGTTCGGTATGAATTTTTCTTGGGGTGTTCACTTGTCAAATATCTTACTTCTGCATACTGGGCCAGAACAAATGACATGAGTGAGATTTTGCCGTGTAGCATATCCGTGGTGTGAATCTTTTCCTTTTTGAAGTTTTGGCCTTCAAAGTCAGGCATATACAATGCTTTCTGTACATCACATATTAGCCAAGTGAGCATGAAGGGGGCCCCTACACATTGTCAAGTTCAACTAATTTACCTCGGCTCTGATAAGTTTGTTAGATGCCTCAAACAATTTACCATTATGCTCTCGCATTTCTATGTTCAAGAAAGTAAATAGAGTTATCAGTAGGATGTCAGCCTTGTCAAATAGCCAACGATGGATTCATTACCATGCGCATCTGCGAAATATGATTTGGTTGCCTCTGCAACTCTGTCATCGAAGTGATATTATAAATTAATTAGATGGCTGTGCATGATAATAGAGGAAGGCTTGACAAGAGATTATGTTTGACATACAGATATCGTCGCTCCTCAACGTGGGAAGCGAATGCCTTGTCATAGTCAGTCAAGTCTTGTAACTTTTGCTTTTGGCGACCAACCCAAGAGTTGCGATCAGGAATAGGCCGGTCCTTTACGCCCAACACACTGGGAGGTTGACGTTTCGGGGCATCGTCGGTTGCCTTTGGCTCATTCTTGGGAGTAGGAGTTGAACTTGATGCCGATGCCAATGTGCGGCTAAATGAATATAATGCTGGTACAGCCATCTTGGCACATGGTGCTCTTGCCTGTCGCACCGTATTGCTGAATATGATGTTCATAGTACGTGTAATGTAGCAGCCAATTTGGCAAAGAAAAAAGTATGAACAATTTGATGGTGGTGGCTTGCGCGCCTATAATTCTCCCCTGCCCTACGATTGTCCTCGGTCGTAACTCAGCGACCCCTTCTCTCTTTGTCCGGAACTCTCGATTGTGTCATCCAAACTCGCACCACTAATTCAACCCGCTGAATATTTCAACTGTCTAAAATTCGGTTTCTATCAGTAGGTGTTGTCCACTGCCTTTCGTTCCATGTCGTCGATGACACTCATCTGACTGCATAATAGGGATTATTCGCCAACGCCTTGGGCAGGCGATCCAATGACCTCTCCGAAGATGGTACGTCCACCTGGCTAATATGATTAGGCATACTCGATTGATCCCCTGTTTTAACAGCAAATTAATATCATATATAGCCAACATTGGTCATTTTCGACTGATGCGTGTAGTGGGACGGGGTGCGTTCGGAAAGGTACAAAAAAAGGGAAATTGTTTTTGAGACGCCACCAAATCTTTAATTCGGTTGACTAAAAGTTGTTTTCTCATAGGTTCGCATCGTCGAACGGAGAGATACCAAAGTCTTGTACGCTCTGAAATATATATCCAAACATGATTGTATTTCAATGGACGCTGTACGGAATGTCATCCGAGAACGTGTAATGCTAGAGCAGTTGGATCACCCTTTCATTTGCCGTCTTCGATTTGCTTTCCAAGATGATGAGTATATGTACATGGTGATGGACCTCATGTAAGTTAGTGCGCTCATTACCCAGGCGGTGGGATTCACACGAATCATGATTGTCTAATCTTAATTGTTATTTGTTGACTTTGCTTCATTGTTACACATAATCATTTACTATAGGATGGGGGGAAATTTGGGCTTTCATTTATTACGTCAAAAGTTCGATGAAAATGTGATTCGGTTCTGGATAGCCGAACTAGCATGCGCCATCAACTACCTCCACCAAGAGCGGGTTGTACACCGAGATATAAAACCAGACAATATTTTATTAGACGAAGACGGCCATGCTCATCTAAGCGACTTCAACATAGCATCACATCTCCCATCTCACCGACCATTAACGTCGCAATCAGGAACTGCACTATATATGGGTAAGCAAACGATTGCGTTGAAACCAAACCCGCTTGACCAATCAATTAACCATAAATTTTCTATTTCCGTCAAAATAGCACCAGATATATATCGAGGCGGTGGCTATAATGAAGCCGTTGATTGGTGGGGGCTAGGCGTCACTATGTATGAGTGCGTCTATCGAAAGGTATGTATTAGCGAATCTTCAAATGTTAAAGCACTCTGGTGTAACGTTCGCGAGTGACTAAGGCTGCTTATATTTAAATCACAGCGCCCATTTGATTACGACAAAAGTGAGGAATTGCAAAAGGCGATATTACGCGGCCATGTTCATTATCCGCAAAATGTTCCATATTCAGTAGAATGTGTTTCGGTTATTCAAGGCGTAAGTATATCTCGTTTTCTTCTTACCAGTTAAAGATGAAGGGTGAGCAAAACATTAATGAATTGGGTTTAGTTATTGGAACCGAATCCTTCCAAAAGACTAGGCTATGGGCCTGCTGGATGGGCTGCCCTGGTTCACCATCCCTTCTTTCGATCAATAGACTGGCATCGATTGAAGGACAAAACGTTCACTCCGCCTTACCGACCACCATCCAACCAAAATAACTTCGATGCAACCCATGATCTTGAGGAACTGCTATTTGAAGACAATCCACTTTCTGGGCAACCTCGAAAAAACACACGCAGGCATCGTGCAAAGTCTTCTTCGGGCATGTCGAAGGAGATGGAAAAATATGAACGCGAGATGGATTTCATTGAGGAGCGGTTTAAGCCGTTTGACTTTACTGTTTTTGAACGATACGAAGGATTTCAAGACCCCGTTCGCATGACCGTCGGTGAACCACCAGAATGGGTCAAGCCAGCGTTTGAAGGTGCGGAGCATGGCGATTTCTTACCTGTGAAGCGAATCTCAACCACCAGCCAGATGGAGAGCGAAGAGGCTCTGGTTGGACCGCCACCAGTTGTACCTCCTGCCATCTATGCTGATCGTCAATGGCGAGAAAATAACCGGGCACGACCAAGCTATATTGCTCCATTGGATAGCACAAATCAAGATGGTGAACAGCGGCAGCCATATGCCGGTCGGAGCGCGGATAGTAACGGAGGATTGACCGAAGAGTATGCATATTACCCAGCTAGAGAACTACAAAAGAAACAGAGCAATCGAAGCTTTCGTGAACGGCGTGAACGGGATCGAAGGAGCGTTAGTCGAGCAAATAATGATACCCGAGCTACCTCGTCTACGGCAGCAGCCATAGAGACGCTTGCTGATAAACTTAAAGATATGTGATGTTGTGTAAGAGTACAATAAAGTGGGGTCCAGTGTAATAAAAAAATGAGTCTTCCCTGGTTGTATATAAAAAAGTTATTTAATGTCATTTGAATTTACGCTTACTGTCAGCCAATCGTATAGCTGAATGGGCGGATCTGGTGATGGACCACAGAAACCCCCCTCCTTCCATGGTACACCCGTCTCCTTGAGCCACAACCCCCCAAGTGGTACAAACAGAGCAACTGTTCCTAGCAAGCCGAATGTCTTTTCAAGTTTGGAGGCTTTACTATATCAAAACATTCTAATCGACTATTTGTTTACTGTAGCTCTGGAGGGACTTGACTCGTTCCTTTGTTCACTCTCGAAACTCGACCTTTTTTTTTTTTGTTTTTTTTCCTTCTTCTTCTTGTCATTACCTGGTAAGAGCAATATGCTACTCGTCTTTGCTGCGTCTTCCGAAAATATGCTGACTTTGCTTATCTCTTCGTTCTGTTCCAGTAACCAAACTCCCCACTCTTCCAAGCTCTATTGAAACATGGTTCATCAGCAGCTATTGCCCATGGACTCTCATTTGTCCACCAACGGAGGTGTTCTGTGCCAGCATGTCATAAAACCCCACCAACATAAGCATTCACCTGGCTTATCCTCGGCTAGTCAAGACCTGATTCATGAAATTGTGGCTATTTACAAAGAGCTATCCTGTCTACCGTCGCTCGAACCGGGAGCCACAACAAATAAACTTTTCTCGAGGTTGGTTGGGATCTGTATCAAGCAGTATAAAGCGGAGACTGTGTGTGATGTCCTGGACCATCCACAAATCCTTCAGCTTATCAAGCATCTGCGTAACATTTGCTCAACCGGCGAATACCTCTTGGAATGTCAATGGAGCCAAAAAATCATCCAGGATGCCTACTCGTACACTGAAAATCAACCGGAGCTTCTTAAAAATTTTGTATACTACGACAACTACCACGACTTGACCAAGCTAGAGCTGCATGCAATGCTTGGATGCGGCGTGGTTCCCCGAACTGTGGTGTTTGTTGGTTCAGGTCCGATGCCCCTTTCTTCCATTTTATTGGCCGACATGTGCAGCGATACAACGATCATCCGTAACTTAGACATAGATAAAGACGCCATCGATATAGCGTCAGAATTGGTTTCAGTCATAGGAAAAGAAAAACGCATCCAAAACTTCCTGTGCGATGGCATGGAGTATACAGGTTTTGGCCAAGCTGATGTTATTTTTTTAGCAGCCCTGGTAGGATGCGATCATCAACAAAAAATGCAACTCTTGAAAAGAATTTACGATCAATGCAAGCCAGGAACTGCTGTGATGGTCCGAAGTGCGCATTCCTTGCGGGCTTTACTTTACCCAGTCATCGAGCCTGAGGATTTAGTGAAATGCGGGTTTCTAGTAGACATCGAACTTCATCCTCATAATCAAGTTGTTAACTCTGTCATTCTGGCCAGAAGAGCATAAATATCGTATATGAAATAAAAGTCTTATTTGTGAATAAAGATGCGCTGATTGATATGACATCCGGTGTCGCAATGTTTCATAAATTACTACTGTAACCCTCGCGGTACTCTTTTAGGACCTTCCCAGTTGCGACGGAGTTCCTTAATTGATATTCCGCGCCAGTCATTTGATGACCTTAACAGTGGTACGATGCAGGCGAAATGACACAAGATCAACAGCTGCACCTCACAAATAGATAAACACATGGTCTAAAAGCAAATAATATGCATGATAAAACAAAAAATAGCCCATAATTGCATCTGATCTAAAGAAGTTCCGAAAAGTGAGGCAGAAAATCAGGAAGTTGGTGAGAGATAACCACAAAAATTTAGGAGTACCTTGTGGGCTGTGGCAATAAATTTTTACAGCAAAAATTTTTGAATTATCGTGCAGTCACAAAGTCCGCTGAGTACCCGACCGGCTGTTTGGCAACCTTTGCGGTTTTTATATAAACTCGCCCCCAACGTTTTGCATATCACCTCATCTCCACTTCACGCTTTCAAGAATGAAGAACTCAATGTATTTACTGCTCTCTCTTGCGTTTCTGTCCTGTGCTATGGCTCAAGGTATGTTCATCTACCCCTGCTTACCCCCTATCGTTTTATTTATTAACCTTTGCTTTCAGACGCAGGATCGACTGATGAAAACGCTTGTGCTGCTGAACCTTTGGAGGATTATAACATGCCATTGAGAATTGGAACAGTCTTCATTATTCTTGGCACCTCATCTATTGGTAAGTAATCTGTTTGCAGACTTGTTTTGCTGGTATACGATCTGTTCCTCATCAACTCCGAATGTTCCCAGGAATTTTTACGCCACTCCTCCTCCATTACTTTGGAAAGCAGGATAGCGCTTTCATCAAGTATACCCTGCTGATTGGAAAGTTCTGTAAGTAAACTCAACAAGACTGTATCTTTTCCAGTTCTTTCTTCTAACGCTAATCTGTCCATAAAGTTGGAACGGGTGTCATCCTTGCTACTGCGTTTGTCCATATGCTTCCAGATGCATTCAACAACTTTGCAAACCCCTGTCTTCCCGCTGGATGGCTGTCATATGGTGCCTTTGGTGGTGTGTTCTGCATGATTGCCTCCCTCCTCATTCAACTGATTGAATTTGCTGCCATCGCCAATGCCACTTCTATTAATCAAAAGAAAGCTGAATCAGACGCTAAATCTGCCGTTGAAAACTATAAGGCCACTGACTCCATTACTGAGAGAACCGCTTTTGACCAGAAGAACCTCCCATCCCACGAGCTCGCTGGAGACCACGCTCATGAAATCGGCCATTTCCATACTGCCGGCATGTTGGAAGAAGGCCAATCCTTCCGTAACATTGGAACTTTGACCTTGGAACTTGGAATTGTTATGCACAGTGTCATCATCGGTATCACTCTTGCAAACACCGGAAGTGATGAGTTCACTACTCTTCTTATTGCCTTGGTTTTCCATCAGGTAAGAAAAAAGTCTAAAAAAAAATGCACTTTTCGATTTGGTCCATATCCTAACTGCTTTGTAATACAATAGTTCTTCGAAGGTATTGCCCTCGGTACTAGAATTAACGACATGAACCTCAAGTCATTCCTCAAGCCTGCTATCATGTCCATTGCCTATTGTATCACCACTCCCCTTGGTATCGCTATTGGCATCGGTATTCACTCAAGCTTCAATGAAAATTCTCCATCATCCATTCTTGCCCAAGCTATCTTGGACTCCCTCTCCGCCGGTATCTTATTGTATAGCGCTTATGTTGAACTGATCGCCATGGAAATGAATCACAACCCTGAATTCCTTCAACGTTCCTTTGGTTCAAAAGCTATGTGCTTTATATCTCTGGTAAGTGATGCTCAATGTCTTGAAGAAAATAATCAGCAAATAGAAACTGTTGCTAACTATCATTTTTCCCTTACATAGTACACTGGAGCCGGCTTGATGGCTTTGATTGGCGAATGGGCATAATGGCGACGATGCCTCGATGATTGACGCTGAGAAGGATTATTCACATTGTACTGTGTACAATTACTTTAAAACTAAATCATACCTTTTTATGACTATTAATTACATCTATAGATCTGTAGCATCCACACATATATTTCATTAAAAAAATATAACCACCAATTTTTTGATTTACATTAGTGTAACTGCCGCCTACTTCGAAGCAGTAGTAGAATTGTGGAAGCATCTGTTTAGCTTTATTCCTTACTGTAAACGATTAAACCATGGGTAATTGTGAGATATTAACATTGCAGTTCAGATCACATATACCTATGGTATTGACTTGGTTCATGATTTTGGTTTATGGTTTATATCTTAATAAAAAATTGTCGTAGTAATGGGCTCAGTTAGTTGGAACTTATATCTTTAATTTAGGGATGTTTGAGCTCCAGTTGTTGCCAATTGTTGTTGGTTTCATAGGTTGCCTATTTTAAATGCTTTAGTGTTTTATAGCCATTGATTGATTGACTTGTGACAGAATGACTGCATCATTATGGTAAAGATAACAAAATGATGATTTCACTATTTGCCAAAAGCGCTACGGTCAGTCTCCAGAACGTGCCAGTGAACAAAGGTTGGTTGAGAAGGGCGTTTGATACTCCGCTCATGCAATTTTTTTTTTTTGCAAAGGACTTTTTTTCGTACTGTCATTGCAAAACTCACAGGAACAGACGGATTCAAAGACATTTCCTCTCAAAGTTCTGTCTCACAATGTCCATCGACCCTTCAGAGTACTTGGCCGACCCTGGGTAACTAAAGCTGTTCTTGCTTTCGCGCTATCACCTTTAAAAACCCCCAACTTACACCTGCTGCTCAACTACAGCTACTTTAACGTGTCGCCGCAAGAAAAGGCCCCTATGCTCATTGCTGTAGCTGGAGGTGCATCCAGTGGTAAGGTTGGTAGCTTTGGAGACCCGACAATGATCCTCAAAATTTAGTACAAGGTCAATATTAAAGTTTGGTCAATACAGCTAGAGGTCTGCAGCCTGATAGGAGAAAGGTTCGCTTCCAAGGCAGACACCAATGTTAGCGTCTTGGTGAGTGTAGGAACAAAAGATTAAAAACTATGAAGCAATTGGATGTACTAACTGGACATCCTAATGGATTTAGAGTCTTCACAGTTTTTATCGAGAACTCAATGAACAAGAGCAACAACTGGCCGAACTGGGTGACCTCAATTTCGATCATCCTTGTAAGCAAAACACTTGAATTCTTTTGATTCTGTCGATGAACGTCCCTCGCAACTCACAGTGTTGTAGCTGCCTTCGACTTTGAGCTTTTAGAAGTGACTCTTAAGGATTTACTGGCAGGAAAATCCGTACAGGTTCCGATTTGGGATAACCGAGTGCAGAAAAGGTATATGACCGATTATGCAAACCATCCCTTCTGAAAACGCTAAACAACACATACTAAATTACTTCCATCGAAAGAGTTGGGTTTAAGGATATTCATAGCGCACATGTTATCATTCTGGAAGGTATCTTGGTACTATATCCAGCATCAATTCGCAAGTTGCTGAACATGAAGGTGTACATAGATATTGACAGCGATGATCGACTTGCCAGCAGAGGTAAATGCGAATAATATTATACTAGAGTGTGAAAGGTCATCATAAGTAAAAGCATGCTCATGGTATCAAACCTGTATCTTTGTGTTTCGAACACTTTAGTCCAGCATAACGCCAAACTGAGCGACCCTGTACCTTTGGAGCGAATCTTGCGCCAATACGTCAAATTCGTCAAAAGATCCCATGAAGAATTTGTACAGCCCGTAAGTACTACAACCAAAATTTGTATGTTGCTCACCGGTTGTTCATAATACTGACCATTGTGCTATCCATCCTATGGTACTCCAGACAAAGCAATATGCAGATATCATCGTCCCACGTGGCATAAAGAATAAGGCCGCTATTACCTTGATAACAGAGCATATCGCTAGCTTTCTTCAAGGAAAGGACGCTTACGTCCTAGGCGAAGAAAGTGGACGTTCACTTTTAGGCTCTGATCACAGTACAGAACTATTGGGTAGCAAGGATAGCGAGTTTAAGCGTATTCCACAATGAAGCGAATCCTCGTTTGTAATATTGGATAGCCTGTATATAATACATCAATCGTTTGATATAATTGACTAGTCATGCTCTTTATTAGGCTTGCAATTGAAGCCGTGTGCATATTAATTTGTATCCATATCTACATACATGTACATAACCACTCTGCTTTGAATGCATTTAGGCAAATACTTTGATGACTCCGTCGCGATCTCCACTAATGATCATAGGATAAGGCATTTCGGTCATGACCATACTTGTGATTGCATCCATATGGTTTCGCATCATATTTTGATGTTGCACCACATTGCTAAGGTTGGTTGTAGTATTGGATGGACTGTTGCGAGAGGAGAACGGTGGGCGACCGGCTGATCCACGTTTAACCTGAGCGAATTCAAGATGAAACTTGATATTTTCTATCGTATTTGAACTGAGTTGGTTGAATATTGGAAGAAAAGAGAAGGATGAGTTAGTATCACACATTTATAGACATAATGTCTTTCATTTTGCTTTCCAGAAATGCTCATACCTGTAACGTGGTCGTGGTTCTTCTGGATCTAGGCCAAGCACCACAGTAGAGTTCTCAACCCTGGTCATGTCCCAAAAGCGAATTTTCCTATCCGAACCACCTGTCAGCATTATATGGCTATCTGAAGGAATAATGACGGATTTTATCGAGTTATCCGCCAAATTAGCTTCATGTGATGAAGATGCATTTCGAAGCGTGTCGCTATCAGCAGGTGGATCCAATTTCTGTCAGAGACATAAACATCAGTAAATATACCTTCCAAAAATGCAACTTGAAATTTGTCTGTAATGTGTTAATAAACTTACTTTGTAAGCTTCCAATGCGATGGCAGTCAGCTTTTCATCACCGTATTTAACACCAAAGATTTCAACACACTGAATGGTAAGGATATCCCATACAGTGACTTCGTTCCGTCCGGCAGATATGACAACACGTTTGCCCTCCCACTTCGGATCAGGATGTTGCAAGAGAACACTGATGGGACTTCGGCTGGGATGAAGCCAAGATCGTAAAGGAATACAGAACCGAATGTCGAAAAGCGTGAGTACGCCCTTCATGGTGCCGACTAAGAGCCAGGTATGCTTCTGGTCCGTTATCAAGGATGTTATGACACCTGAAATAACAATCATAAGGGTTCTGCCTGATAAATAGATTTTTTAACAACGACATTTTTATGAAATACACGTACCGTAATTTGTTCGATTTTTGAGCTTCCACACCATCTCCATGGTTCGTAAATCTAAAGCATAGATGTTGCCCTTGGTAGTCGCAAAAACGAGCAAAGATTTGGAACCAGCCATAGTATTCGCAGCATCTAACAAGTAGGATTGATCAGTTAACAGGATATTGCTAATAGGTTTGTTAACAGGCTATGGTAGATACTTGCTTGTATCAAAGTGTTTTATAACTACTGCATGTTCATCCACCAGTTGATATTTCCGAACGGTTACACACTTGCCATATTTTGGAGCATTGCCTCCGAAGCGGAAGTCCACACTAATGATGCCAAAGAGGTAGGACATTAACATTTGGTACACCCTCTGCTTATCCGTATTAGTCGTAAATGACATGGCTCTTACCGGAAAACGTAGATACTTCCATTATCAGAAGCGCTGGCAATACTATAAGAATTTTGAATGAAACACATGCATTTTATACGTCCTCCTATAAGTCCCAATGGTTAAAAAGTTTGTCATGTACAACAAACAGTATCTTAGTATCAATTTTGTCATACCTTGCTGGTTAAAAGTAGATCGGGATCGGTTGGTCACATTGCGCTCCAAGCGTGAGCAGTCCCAAATACGCACAGATCCATCATCCGAGCAAGAAGCAAAGAAAGTATGGTCCCAGGAGATGATGATTTGATTGATGGGAGCAATATGTTCGGCAAGATGTGCCACCAAAGTACCTAACATGGGTATCATCAGTATCTTAAATTGTTAATGGAAGGTAAGTACTGTAATAAATGGTTTGTGAACGTACCTTCCGGTTTCCAATTAGCTAATGATCTAAAAGCCGACATGCCTTGTGGTACTCGTCGGCCTCTAGGTCTCATTTTTCCATCACCTTTAATATCTGAATGCGTAGAAATGTTAGATAACAGCATTTCAAGATTTCACGACCACAGAATACAGTACCTGGCATGTTGGGAGGGAATGCTTCGCTTGCAATTTTCAAGAATAGCTCTTGCAGGTATTCGCTGTGGGTTACTAAAGCAAGTACACCGAAGGTTAGAAAATTTAAAAGCTAAATTTGGTACGGATCAACAGGTTGACATACCGCCGGGTTGCATGGGTTGATCTGAGCCTTGGAACGCCTGAATGATAGCATCATTCGTAGGCAGTACATTCAGAGCATCATACGCAGGGTCGTCTTCGTCCACTGTATCCGCATTGGCGACCGCCATGACATTATCAGGATTATCCGGTTCGTCTTGGTTACCTTTGTTACCTAAGCGACCACTGACGTTCATGGCAATGGTGCTCGTTTCAGCGTAAGCTTTCGAACCTTCATATGACGTTGACGGCGCAATGAGTGCTCTTGATCGACTTCGTCGAATTCGTTTTCCTGTTTCAAGATCCAATTCCCCAATGGAAGACGATATGCTGGAGGGGTAGTTAGATTCAACTGGACTAGGTAATTCCGAGTTCGCGTTGTTGTCATGTTGTAATTGTATGGGTAAAGATTTAAGTTTAGCAAAAGGTTCGTCCTGCTCCATACCACTAATTTGCGGTGATGATACGCTCTTTCGTTGACCATTTCCAGTCAACTGATTTTTGGTGGGGCTATCGTGTAGACCATAGTCTGATACTGTGCGTCCAGTAGTGGCATTGCTATCATAAAAAAGATCAGTAACCTAAGGGTAATGATATCCACTACACTCGTCATTATGAAATGTACCTTTCCAAAGACTATTCGAAATGGGTGAACTGGTTAGTAAATTTTTTCGACAGCTATTCAAGTAGCAGATTTGTCTTACCACTCTTGCCTCTTCAGCAGCTTTTCCGGCTCCTCTTTGTTCAGCTTCTGACGATATATCTCTCAGAAAAACTGTCATGGGAGTAATACCTAGATTCTTCAAGTACAATTCTCCATTCTGTAATGTATTGGTTAGTTTTATAAGGAAGATTGAGGTTCAACGGCCGTCAAGGTCAACTTACTTGAGTTTGAAGATCATCGACAACCTTTGGACGACTGTTGTTTGTGGTATTAATCAAAATGCTCCATGTACATTCGTATTCAAGTAGCCTACACGGAAACTTGCCTCATTTTCGCTCCAGACACCTTGAATATGTATTCACGCATATGAACAAGCTTATCTTCGTCTTCTAATGTCATACCGATGCTTCGCAATCTCTCCATGAACTTCTCGTCCCTAAAATACGGAAGCAACGTATATTGGTCAAAAGTGAAGCGTCGGTGCAGTTCAAGATGGTTGATAATTCTATTTTCAACATACTCTTCAGATCTTGTAATTTTCTCACTGGGCATGAAACTGTTGAACAGTGATCCTTGTCTGATCAACGTACCAGGACCTCGAATTTCCAACTTTGAGGATGCAGCACTGTCACTAGTCCTCTTTTTGTGCCCTATCTTCCAAAAGAGAGATTTGGACGTTGCTTTACTGGCCCATACCAAAGCTTGGTCATATATCTGACGTGGAAGCTACACCGATGTTCAAACAAGAAACAATGAGCCCAAAGAAGAGCAGTGCTATAGTATAGGTATACTTACTGGTGGTCGTATATTCTCGAGAAGACCGAGTTCGTTCAATTCAGCAACATCCGATATCAGAAATGGTGTTAAAAGGGGGTATATAATACACCAGATATCGGTTTGAGGGAGATGCTTGGAAGTAGAGGCAATAAATCCGATAGCGCCATACCGAATCCATATGTTAGGGTGACAGGTGAGTGGGGCAATAACACCAACAAGCTCCCAGAGCTTCATCTTTTGAAATAAACCCAAGTCTGACAAACTTGTCAGGGTAGTTAAAACATTTTCGACGACAAACTCTTCAACGTCTGCAATAAAAGATAGTCATATCAGCAAGCAGATCAGTCAAAAGGAATGAATGACAGCGCTACGTACCTGTCAAAGCCTGCATCATGAGTGGAAGGATATATTCCTCTAAACTTCGACCTCCAACGAATGTACCGATTCCTTTAATGCTCTCAAGAAAGGCACTGACAGAAACGATGCTGGTTAGGACATTGTCAAAAGAGCATTTCTACAATTCCAAAAAAACACATACCTTCTGAGCATCCAGTCTTTATCGTTCAGATAAGTGATCATATGGCTGAGCAGGACATCGTTGGCTTTTTGGCGACCGAAGAATAAGCATAAACAGGTGATGTTGATAAGCAAGGCACGCTTTACTGCACTTTCAGGATCGATCAAAAGCGTTGCGATTTGCTCTTGAAGGATGGATTTGAGCTCAGCCATGGACGAGTCATATATTGACTAAAGGTTTGAATTGGTGAGTATACGAAAGGTTCTCATACATATAAGTGAAACATCAGGTATGATGCTGTTACCTCGATATTAAGGTCATTCGTTTCCGCATCGGCGGTAGCGAAGGTACCATCATTAATGAGAACCTATACAAGTTGTATCAATAACAACGTCGCACTACATTGTCACTACCGCAGACCCCTACCTGAGTCATTTCCTGGAATCTAATTGCGGTTTCCGCTAGTAGAGCGATGCAGGTCGCATAAGTGGTCCTGACCAATACCTCTTTATCAGTAGCAAATGGCTGAACATTTGGAATGATATACTCTGGGAAGATTGGAGCATTGATGGGAGAAATTGATTCAACCATACAAAGCTTTGGATAGAAGGTTGTATTAGTCAGTGATTTCCAGGGAACAAAGTCAAACGGCCGGTTCAACATACCACTTGCGTCAATGTTTTCAAAGCATTCGCTCGGACGAGGGCAGTTTCGTCGCTGAGAAGCGCAATGACGTACGGAACAAGGCGATCGAGCTTCACATCATCCGCTAAATGTTCACTCAGCGCTAAGAGAATATCCAAACCCATCAATTTCGAGCGTGGATAAACGGTATTTCGAATGAGTGAACATATGGTTGTTAAAAAAATAAGTGCTCCATCTTCATAAGCTTGGTTCCGAGGCTTTCTTGCGTATTTTTCGGAATGGTGTGGGTCGTAATTAGGTATATTTAATGTTGGTGGTAACAAGATAGTGGACGCTGTGGTGCTTTCCAGACCGGACAATGTCCGCCGTCGTTCACCAGGTGGAGCACGTGTATTAGTTTGATTCCCATCGTCGTCTTGTGCATTAAAGAAAAATGCGATCTTATCAAAGTCTTTGTAAATTCGTTCGATTTTTTTGTCCGCATCTGCAAGATCTGAAGCGTATGCTAACGGTGATGGCAAATTGAATATGTTTGGTGTAGGGCCAGTCTCGTTCGAGGCATCATGGCTGTCACTAACTGAACTAATATACTGGTACAGGAAAGTGTAAAAGTAATTTGGAAACGCCTTTCCTCTCCTGTAAGATGAAAACATGAACATCACATCACATCATCACAGCGCAGTGCACAATCAAAATAGTTACCATTTCTGCAAGTATGTCTCAGCAGTATAACGTTCGTTTGGATCAAGTTGTATCATATGTTTAACCAGATTCTACGACACGCGGTATGAATATAGCAGCTTCACAATAATGGTCAGTTTTATCGCCATTCCTTCACAACTCACCCTGATATCGACATCTTCAATTTTTTCCAACTGCTCGTGAGGGCTGTAATCTCCGCTCTTATACTTGAAAAGTTGAGATAGTGAGAAAATGGACGTTCCTTCCAAAAACATCTCTGCTATAACACATCTGGTTGTTGATATTGTCACTTGTTAATGATATGCAGTGACCATAATTTGGACTGGGCGATGAAGATTACCCTAAAGAAAATACATCCATCGCAGGAGTCAGCTCGCTTATATCTTCATCCCAGCTGAGTTGTTTCTGTCAAAGAGACATCAATATCATGAACGCTAACAAATGAGTAAGAGCTGAAGCGAACAGGACGTACCATGTGTTGATCAATCTCAGTTCCTGCTTTGTAAAATCTTTCTGGTGCTACGTAGCAAGTTCGACGAGAGGATGTGTCAAAGAAAAATGAAAAATCGGCTGGATTATCCTGTTGTCATAGTGGCGGAGAATTTAAACATCAGACCTCTGTGATATGGATTTAGCGCTAGAGGGTAGGGCAACAGAAAGCATAATACCTCAGGTAGATAAGTCGGTTTGAAGGATGCAAAATCGACAAGGAACGCCCAGTTCCAGCTGGTGACTTGAATGTTCTCAGTTTTGATGTCTCCGTGATATATCTTTAAGCAGATGTTGTGAGTACTGTGAAGTATGGGGATTTGCGACTCAGGCATTTATCCTACTCACCTCTTTCGAGTGAGCATCCGCCACGCCGTGTAATAGTTGATAGGCAATCCATTTTTTCTCAATTAAGGTCAAGAAAGGGCGTGTGCTTTTGATATTTTTCAAAAGTTACTTCTGTGTCGAAAAAGACAAAGCGACTTTGATGAATTTCGTTGATTTACCTTATGCGATCATACAAGCTGCCATAAAAGAATTGTCGGACCAAGTAAGCGGCCTTTTCAGTCTCCAACATCCGCTGCCATGGAAACACATTAGGCATGCCTGACAGCTTCTCCCGCTCGTCTATGATAGGAGAGGCATGTGAATACACACGAGAGCAAATAGCTAATAGATAATCAAATGGCAGATAAGTTTAAGTAGGTTGTAAGTACCTTCGAGTCGTTGTACATATCGCTGTAATGAAAGTCCTTGTTCTGGCTTTACAAATATCTTCACAATGACTAGACTGTCTTTGTGCAGACCACGAATGGTCTTCATGAAACGTGCACTTCCAATGCTGTGGTCAATGTCTGTCTGGTCAGTGCCTGTCGGAGGAGTTTGCGCGTGTATTTTGTGATGACTTGCCTGCGTTCATATTGTATATCTCCAAGCTCACTGACATAGCTGTCTATACCAGCAGACGCTGTAGAAGGTGTCGCGGTTGAGATCTTATTACCCATTGGGATTTCCAACGAGGTCCGAGATCGATGTGCGATTCGATGTGGCAGCGTAAAAGTCACGATTGTGACTGCATGACCGAAGCATTTCGAGCTCCGGCAGTCTTTGGGCATTTTGCAGCGGATACTTCGTGTGCCTCTCACAAAGGAGTTAAATTCAAGTGACTATAAAATATTTTTACTGGTGATGTGATTGTGTATTCAATCTATTCTATTTCTCACTAGAATTGCCAATCGTATGCTCTTGCATTGCTTCCATCTAGAACTTCGTTGACTCTTAAAAAAAATGAAATCGGCGGACAGAGAAAATGACCCAGCTATCAAAGAACTAGACTTTTTCCTTAGAGAAGCAGGAACTTTGACCACAGGATAAACTCCCTCGCCGCTGACAATTATATCATCCTTCTGGGCTAAGAATTTATTTAAAACGACTTGCCAAATTGGGTGGTACCTCCATTACCTCGTTTGGGGTATATTTCTTTGGTCGAATCGGATGGAATCTTTCATCATGAACTGCTTCCAGTTGGCAATGATTTGCACAAGGAGCATCTCAAACCAGCAAACGTCGCCGCTTTCTTCTAAAACAATTATCAAAAGAAAAATTTATCAATCTGAGACCAAGCTTCTCATTGGTAGAGGCGGGGAGCTTACAAGTTGGTTTCATCTCGAAGAGTTACTTCTCAAAGTGAATTTTACCCAATCATAGCCGGAAACTGATCTCTCCGGTGTTTGTATACAAGTGTTATAAAATTTCAGATCCGTCGCTGATAGAAAATTGTACATCCGTCAGGACCAAAAAAAAATGTTGGATATATAAGAGGCCTGATGGTAATTTATTTTTCGTCTTCATATTCTACTTCTCTTTTTACATAATGTCTGCCCAACACGCTGCTAAGAAGACCCTTTGGCAAATTTGGTTCAAGCCTGAAATCGTCCCCATCTACGCTGTTGTTGGTGGAGCCGTCGGTCTCGCTGGCTGGTACCTGAACCGTCTCGCTCACGGCACTGAGGTCGTCTGGGCACGAAAGAGCAACCCCTACCCGTAAGTAAAACCTGAAGCGATCGACATTGCTGAACGAAAGTATTCATATACTTATATATCTTTCATATAGTTGGCAACACGTTGACCAGGATACCCAGGTCAAGTGGATGACTGTCAACCAAAAGTTTGACAAGACGTAAGTTTTGGTGGCTTGTGTTATGAATGTGAGAGGGGATCCCTGACTAAACCGAATTATCATTTACAGTTACGCTCGCGACCGCTTGTAAAGCACTTCCTCTCATTCATCCCGGTCTGTCACTTTTTCTTTCAAAATACTTACAACCAGCCAGCACCCTATACATATATACCGATATTGGTTTCCATACGGCATCAACTAGATCCTATTCCTAGACACTAGATTAGACTAGAAATCTCAAGTTCCCTATCTTTTTCCTTTTTACGAGTCCCAAGATTTTCAATACAATATTGTTTCAAACAAAAGAAACCCTGCCTGCGCACAGACTTTGACTTTTATCGTCCCATTTTTTGTGTCGATCCTTGCCCCTTTAAACATCATTTGTGCTCAATACGCTTGAGTGAACGTGCGTTCTTCCCGAGACATTCAATGAAACTCCTTTTCCTCCGCTTCAATATAGATTTGAACTCGTCGATCTAGAACTTAAAAACATATCTTCTCAATATACAAATGGAGCGACTTCCATGTAAAAATAAAATAAACACAGTTGAGGTTGAATACATTGACAGTAAAGCTTGTAAACAAAAAAAGAGAGGAGAAAAGGTGTGATTACGAACAGCAAGGACAAAATAAAAATGGCTTGGAGAAATGTGTGTGAGAACAAAGCATGCCCTGAGGGGGGGTGGTGGTGATTACAATAAAGATACTTTCAGTGCCGGACTGACAAAAATAAAGAGAGTTTTGTTTTTTATGTTTTTCGGTCGGTCGTTTAGTTGCTGTCCGAGGACTCCACGGGCGTTGATGGCCGATAAATAAATTCTTCTTCTTCATTGTCGTCATCAACATCATCAAGAGTTGGTTTCAATTCTACGAACGCTTCTTGAGGGTCAGCAAGGGTATCTTTGGCAAAGTCTATAGTATGGACATCGAAATCCGATTGGCTGCCTTCAGCAAGGTTAGGGCTGGCCAGAGGTAGCTCACTGAGTTCCACCTGATGGACAGTAGCTTGGTGAACATCATCTTCGTCTTCGCCACTACTGTAATCCATTGGCGTGCCTGGTGGCTGTTGATCATGATGGTTGGCTGCTGCCGTTGATATGGCTTCCAAGGCTCTCTCCTGTTGACGCTGGCTAAGAACCTCTGGGTCAACATACTGGATAACGAATGTCTGTACATTTTTGTTTTCGTCTAGTGCAAGAGTCAATAAGATCTCTTCCAGAGGACGGCTGTGTCGTATAGTGTCCTCTTTGGTAGTATCTAGGTTGACCAAAGCTTGTCGCATTTCATCTTTTGGAAAGGTTGGGTTAGTAGGCGGGTTATACGGAAACATACAGGCAGGGTAAAATGCACTTACCATCTTCGCACACAGTTTTAAAAGCTCGAGCTACCGCAATGCGGACATTGACAACAAGATCGCTGGCAAGCATGTCCAGTCGCGGCAAGAAAAAGGAGTGAAAGTCCCATGCTGAAATTCCAGCATCCAACAACGCCTTGCTGATTTGAGCAAATCTGCAAAACCAGATATGTGAGTGGAAGAAAAAACAAAGTATGCTATTCGAACTCTTGCTTAAATGTTTCAACTTACACCATGCGGTTGCGGAATCTTTCTGAACGCGCAAACTCGTCAACTCTTTCCATGATGTGACCGAGTAGTTCTACTGGGGTATTGTCGTCCAATTCTTCGCTGGAAGCATCATCTTTTGTATCCTGTTGATTTTCATCGACAGCTTGCTTGACTATTTCTAAAAGTGTTGGGAACTGAATGATGATTTGAGACGACATTAGTCAATGAAACCATATCGAGGTTCTTGTCATAGACGAGGTTTTTTTACTTACACAGCTAACACCAGTTTCGCGGACACTTGCAAATTCATCCTGGCATGCGCGGAGAGCCAGTGGTACAATATGCTCCACGACGCGAGTGGGATCAAATAATAGAGAAATATCCTTCAGTTGCCCAGCAAGGATATCTCGTAGACGCCAATTTGTCATGACACCATCCCAGACCTCTGCCAAGATGGGAATATATTCATCTCTGGAAGATGGCGCAAGGGCGGCCAAAAAGTCAGATAAATGCTCCAGAACACCTTGTTTTACCTCGTCCAGATCCATTAAATAAAGTGCAAAGATCTGAACAAGATCATGTTCGGTCCTGTCGGGACCGATGATTCGGGCAATTTCGTGCAGAGAATAAGCAAACGTCCGTCGAACTTTGATTTGGTAGTCTTTGGTCAGAGTTAGATAGGTATCTTTCAAGTGAGTATCCCAAAGGTCAACGCCTGCTGTAAAAGCTACAGCAGGAAAGTTAAAGGCACATATTATAGCGCGATCAGAATCCATCTTGAAGGCTTGCTTGTTGCTGGCATGGGCACCCAAAGACAAGAAAAATTCTATTAAAACAATAGGCACCTATTTCAAAAGAAAGCAATGTTTGTTTTAGCGATGATCAGGCCACAGCCGATAGGAAATTCTAAATAACACTGTACTGTACCTCTCCAGGTTGCCGTGATTCTTCCCATCCTTCGGGCAAAAACTTTGTGATAAGTTCTCCAATGATTTCTGCAAGCATGTTTCGAACATTTCTTGACACGTCGTTCATAAACAGTTCGACACCATCAACGGCCAATTTTGTCCTCAAGTCCATAGGTAAGACTCCGCAAAGTATTGGCAATGTTAGAGTTGCTGATCGACGAACGTGCCAAATAGTGTCTTTGCTAAAGCTTTCGTAAAGTGGGAGCTAAACATAGTGAAGAAGTAAGCGATAGGTGAGTTTCATAATACAGAGAAAGGAAGACCAATTCCAAGTTCACGAATGCCCACAATCTTCTACTTACAAGCTTTTCAATGACGAACTCTTGATTCACTACAGTTGCAATGCTACCAATGGCCCCGGCTGCTTCTTTTCGGACGTAAAAGACATTGTCCTTTGCCATTTCTTCTACAATAGGCATAAATATCTTGGTACAACGTTCTTCACCCAAATACGACGCCAAGGATGCAATCAACTAGAAAAGATGTTACTTGATGAACTGACTGACAAAGCATTGTGGTATCATAGCGGTACACTTACAGATAAGCTAACCATCTTGCAGAGATTAATTTCACCCTGATCAATATCATCGCTCATTTGGAATACTGCCTTTTGATTGTTGTTTTGCGAATCAGGAGAGCCAACACTACTTTGACTGCCATTCTCGCCACGACTTGATTCGTACAATGCGGTCTTGATCCTTCCAGCGATAGAAAGGAGGCCATTAATGATGCCGTCAACAATCTCATCATCAAGAAGCTTTTGTGCTTGAGATGGCGAAATCGATTCATTTTCCGTCGCTGTATCACCACTGGCTATGCTGGTGAGCTGATATACCACAGAAACGATACATTGCTGTGCTAAAGAAGCTAGATTTGAATTTTGATCAATCAAAAGTTCAATCAGTATGTTCGAAAAGATGTGTAGAGGGATATGGTAGGAATTCATCTTGTCTTCAGAAGTATGTGAAGCTTCCACTGATGGAGAAGATATCATCTTTGTAGCCGGTGACGGCCCAGAAGATACGTCGGGTAGATCATTTGGTTCAGCATTGTCTGAATTGCTATCTTCTTGCATTTCATCTTCATCCTTCTCCGTTTCAGTCATCTCTGTCTCTATGGTAGAATTAGGGGTCGGGGTTTGAGATTCTATCGAGGTTATATCATGACGCCGGGTATCTTGATCGATAATGGGTGGAGCATTCTGGGTTGAGATACATGTTAATTGTCAGCTATGCTGAAGAGGAGTTCCTTCCCCAATAATGTCTCTCAACATGTGGTACACTTACGCGATAATAATACATGATGATTTTGTCCAACTCAACAACAAATGTCTCTCGAACAGTATCATCAACATCCTTTGAAAGTGCCTGTACCATCGGTAAGGCTAGATTGACGGCTTCAGGGGTGGACATGTTTTCCAGACTGATTGGCAACTCTCTGGCTACGAGGAGTCTAATATAACAACAAGAAATATCAGTCTCTCGAAAAGATGATGAAACTCCTACCAACTGACTCATGTCTTACCTGTGCACGATTTCGTTACTTTTAACAAACATAGACATGCGCTCAATGGGAGTCAATGATTCATCGATGATGAGTTCGTCATCTTCGAGTTCTTCTGGTGTCATCTCTGGAAAAAAAAAAAAAAAGAATATGTTAGGATGATCCATCAGCTTAAATGTTGAGCCACATACAGAAATTCATCACAGAGTGCTTCTCTCCTTCGTATAAAACGATATCATAAAGTGCATTATTTTTTTTCATTCTGCAGCATGTTATCATAATGACCATACCTCGTGTCATGGCCATTGGCTCAGCGTCGTCAGCAACGACGTCCACATATCCGTCAGAGCCTTCCAAATAAGTTTCTGGTAGCTGTAAACCTTGTTGTTGTTCGAATGCGGTGTCTGACTCATCAGTCATCAATTCAGGCGATGACTGGCCCTGATCGGTAAGGGTACCTGAAAGAACAGCGTGCATGAGTTGTGGTTCATCTAGGGTCAGGTGGTGAGGTGGATCTGGAGGCGATGATGGCTGGAACGGAACGTCATCCTCGTCCTCGAAGTCGATTCCGAGATCTAAAGTAATCAATTCATGAATATACCATACGAGATCTATGATGGTTAGAGTAAAACAAGAGGATAATTTACCAGCCATAACGGGGTGGCGATGGGTTAGATTGTTCAGGCTATCGAGCAAAAAGTGCCTGCCTCACTTTTCTGGATTCTGAATCTCCGATTGCACGGATACGTCACAAAGTCGGCAATGGCCTGCCTGCCTGACTGACCGAACACGGGGCCAGAATACCAAATAATTTCGATGCGAAGAGGGATTGTATTGCTTTTTAATTGAACGATATTACAGACAAGGAAGAGGTGGAAGTAAAAAAAAAAATGGAAAGAAAAGAAAAATATATTGTATCTATTTTGTTCGTTTAGGAAATTAGAAATGAAAAAGAGAGCTTGTCATAGAAAACCTGCTCTTTAACCAATGCTGTGAGAGCATTTGATCCTTCTTTTCCTTTTCCTTAATCCATGATACGGGAGATGACACCAGTACCAACGGTCTTGCCACCTTCACGAACAGTGAATCTTTGACCTTCCTCCAATGCAATGTCGTGAACAAGCTCGCACTCCATAGTAACGTTATCACCGGGCATGATCATCTTTTCCTCGGGGTTCTCTGTGCCAGCAGGATGCTTCAAGGTGACAGTGACATCAGTTGTGCGGACGAACATTTGGGGTCGGTAGTTATCGACAAAGGGAGTGTGACGGCCACCTTCTTCCTTGGTCAAAATATACAATTGAGCTTCGAACTTCTTGTGAGACTTGACAGTTCCAGGAGCGCAAAGAACTTGACCACGACGGATTTGTTCACGCTTAACACCACGGAGCAAGGCACCCATGTTGTCACCAGCTTCACCACGGTCCAATTCCTTGCGGAACATTTCAATACCAGTCAAAATGGTCTTCTGGGTGGGTCCCATACCGACAATTTCGACTTCAGCACCCTTGGTGATGACACCACGCTCAACACGACCAGTGGCAACAGTACCACGTCCAGAGATGGAGAAGACATCTGCAAGTAATAAAATGAATAAGAACAAATGTAACAGCACAGATTTGACGAAGGAAAATATAGGCCATACCTTCAATGGGCATCAAGAAAGGCTTGTCGAGGTCACGGATAGGGGTAGGGATGTGACTGTCGACGGCTTCCATAAGCTCGTCGATGGCCTTCTCACCGATTTCGGGATCACGGCCTTCAAGGGCAGCAAGGGCGGAACCCTTGACGATGGGAGTGTTCTCACCGTCGAAACCGTATTCACTCAAAAGATCACGCATTTCCATCTCGACAAGCTCCAACATTTCAGGGTCATCGATAGCATCGACCTTGTTGATGAAGACAACAAGCTTCTGGATACCAACTTGACGGGCGAGCAACAAATGCTCACGGGTTTGAGGCATTTGACCATCAGTGGCAGAAACGACAATGATAGCACCATCCATTTGAGCAGCACCAGTAATCATGTTCTTGATGTAATCAGCGTGACCGGGACAGTCAACGTGGGCGTAATGGCGAGCATCAGTTTCGTATTCGACGTGAGCAGTGGAGATGGTAATACCACGAGCCTTCTCCTCAGGAGCCTTATCGATTTGGCTGTAGTCCATGAATTGAGCACCACCGCGGGTGGCCAAAGTCTTGGTGATAGCAGCAGTCAAAGTGGTCTTTCCGTGATCGACGTGACCAATGGTGCCAATGTTGACGTGGGGCTTACCACGAGAGAACTTGCCAGTCTCGGTAGCCATATGACGGCGACCTTATAGCAAATGAATGATATTAGCATTATTGAACATGTGGAATAGTATATGTCAATAAAATCGCCCTCATACCGAAGTACATGTAGCGGGAAGGTGCTGCTGACACGTAGGCGCTCTTGAGCATGCTAGCGGTCTATATAAATGACTTTTTGTAAATAAAGACACATCAAAATACATTCAAGCCTTGCGTATTAAAATAATCATACCATCTTGTTACCAGCAGAAAGGGCTTGGCGAGTAGAAACGAAAACTACAGGGATACAAGTTGCGAATGAGTTTGATGGATTAGAGGTTTAGCGTGAAATTTGTTAAGTTTGAATGTATTTACCGCTTCTAGAAGCAACGTTGGAGGCAGAGCGGCGAGAAGCGACTCGTACAGCAGGCATAACAGCCTTGCCAGCAGCAGTCTTGAGAGCGAACATGATATATTAGACTAGATTCAACAAGATTCTCAGTGTTTTGCATTTTTTGGCTGTCTTATCCAAAATTTTGTTTGACCAGGCAAGGATGTGTGACTGTCTTTCCGGAATAAACAGGCACCGGTGCTGGAGAACGAAGAAATAAATATGATGTTTTAATGGCTTTATGCCCATACATTCTCTACCTAAAGTGACCAACATCACTACATGCTAGCTATTGGAAATTACTAAGCCACGTTCAGAAGCTAAAGGTCATCAAATGCAAATTTGGCACTGCTTTAATGAGATGAAAAAAAAAAAAAGTACAAAGTATTATGAGATAGTAGAAAATGGTTATTAAGTTCAAGTGAAAATCACCATGGGGGTTACGGTTTCCTTGATATAAGATCCGACCATGTTTTCGTTTTTTAAATAGTCTTTGGGGAACATAACGAGATGTCCCTGGACTCTCTTCAATCTTTCTTGCACGGCCTGGCCAGTCATGTTGGCAGGATCTGCAATGTGCCCTATCGGTACCACTTTGGAGTCAGGAATAAACTTTCGGTGGTCTTCAAATGTAAGTACATTGTCATCAGGGACACATCGGAAGGTATCGCGATAAATTTCGGTATTGGACATGGCAGCACTTCTCCAGATATCCAAATAAAAGCTATCTGTCAGCGGGTCTAGCACAAGTTGATCTTCCGCGTCCAGTTTGCTATCATAGCGGAAGTTGTCGAACATGTTGAATGTCGATGACTGCCGAGTTAGTACTCCTGCCGCATCCGGTACGACTTTATCCTTGGTATTAGGCGTCAACAGCTCATCATCATAAAGGTCTGATTTTGGAACGTCTCCGCCATCGATGTCATGGTCTTTCAAGAGTCCCAAGTGTTCCTTGAACAATTGCATTCTTAAAGTGTGAGCGAAGCGGCTGGCTTTATACTGAGGAAACAGCATTATGTTAGCTTGGTGTACGATATTGGGAAAATTGGAGCACTCTGATCACGAATACATACATCTTTACCGTTCATCTTGGATGGTACTGTATCAGTATCTTCAATCAGCATTGCAATTTCTGAATCACGGTTGCCAAGTTGCGATCTGATATACGAGAAAATGCATGGTTAGCTTTTATGATCACAGTTGTATGATAACAGGACTTCTTTATGTATGTCCATACCTATCGTTGAGGTTGGCTATGAAATAGAAGAAAAACGAACTTAAACATGCTGTGCATTACCAAATTTTCACATCTTCGGGTATCTTACCTGAGCCAATGATGACAATTCTATCATCAACAATCATTAATTTCGTATGAATGTAAAGTTGCTCTGACACATACTCCAAGCGGTCATCGGCCAGCTCTGTTGACTCTTTAGTACTATCAGGGACGCTACTGATCTCGTTAGCAGTATCCCCCTGGGTGGTAGTAGGTGCAGCAGGTGACAGTACTGAATCAATAGAGGGTCGAATTTCACTACTATTCCCTCTAGCATGGCCGTTTCCAACACTGTCTCTATTAGTAGATTCTTTCGTCAGCTCCGCCATAGACCCATCATCATCAGAGTGACCTTCCCAATCTGATTGATCATGGTGATCATTGACAGTATTGTTCATAGTTGGAGCATTCTTGCTGATAATATAATGTTGGGGCGAAGACAATGGTGCGTCAGCTTTAGGAGAGGTTTGAGAAGCAGGTGGGGTGGCAATAGGTGACTTGGCCGCTGCTGGATTTGGCTTAAGCTTGTCCCAATTTCGCAGACTGTACCATTGAATGTATTGGTCAGGCTCAATACCTGCAGCTTTGAGCTTCTCAATGATAGAGCTCTCTCCACGGGAAATGGAAGCATACTGGAAGTGCATAACAAGTCGAACAGTACCGGCATCACTGGATGCAAAATCACCTTCGAAAGCTGGCGCAAGTGGCATAACCACGATGATGCGGAACTTTTCACCTTTCTTATGGGCAAGCTTGATACGCTCAACAATCGCTTGGCCAATCTTGTTTTTGATGATCTTGTCTTCAGGGGTTGTCGCAGTAACTGTAGATGGTTAAAGTTATTTGGATGTTTTTAGATTGGTAATAGAGCTGTCAAACAGTATAGAAAGTTCAACGTACTGAAGAATTGATTTTCAATATACACAAAATACTTTGCTTTTGTAATGCATTCGACGTAAGCATTATAGATGGAATGCTGTTCGTTTCCGTCAGTATAATTCGATGTTTCTTCATCACATCACGAAGTCAGGATGCTTACCTCGCGTTCAATGCCTTGGCTCCATTCAGCGCTGCTGCGTAACAACTGAACACGACATGACCCTTCGAATTTGCTTTCATCTCTCTTTGCAACATATTCACCTTTCGGGGTCAAGAAAGGAACTGTTGTACGGTGAGCACCTTTGCTAGCTTTGATAAAATTCCATCTTTGAACGAAATGTCTTGCTATGTCACGGGCAATGGGTCCAACCTAGCATATCAAAGCGCAATCAATATCGGAAAGGCAGGTGTCAGATCCGGATCTGATAACTTACAACACCGATGGAGACATCGTGCCACGGCATTCTAGGTGTTGTATTCTTGTCAACAAGAGGGGTTGCATACTGTGTAACTGTTTTGCAGCAGATGAATCAAAATGGGTTAAATTATGTTTGTTTGGCGAGTAAAGTGGTCCATGATCTGTTTACCATTTATGAAATCTTTCACACGTGGATTGGAATAATCTTGACCGGGGAAGGTCTCTTTGTCATGTCCCACTGCTGGATGATCTACAAGACGATGCTGATGGGTATCCCAACGACTTTTTTTTTTTCCAAATATATCAGTATAAATAGACGGTTTTTGAAAGCATTGACCAATACTAACCCGAAGCAAATGTCCAGACCACCGATAAAAGCAATACGATTGTCGACGACCACCATTTTCTGACAAAAAATAGTGTTAGGCGACTAAAAAAAAAAGCATTAGCTTGCCAATTTTACGTTTCTTTTACCTCATGGTGAGCCCAGAATAGTACACCGCCACCACCAGCACCGTGATCAGGATGTCTTTGAACTAGATTGGTTGTCAGCGATTGTCAATCTTTGGAGTGAATATTGGTGCATAAAATCAGTCTCCGAAAATATACCTATAATATTTGGGTGCAGGTTTTGTAGCCAAATCTTTGTATGCTCAGAGTTGATAGTCAAGGCGAGAGACATTTCTTTGTATACTACGATATATATCATGACACCTTCTCGTGCTTTTTTCAAAAGCAATCTGTCAATTCTGAACTCCTCATTTTCCTCGGGGGGACGGCGCAGGTACTTTAGAAAAACATAGAGTTATTATCGTCTAGTGTCCTACTAACAAATTATTGTTCGTTTCACTTACAAGTTCTGGTGATAACCACCAATCCTCTATGTAAATTTCTTTCTTCGCTGCTAAAAGAGCTTCCGCCACAGCATCAAAGTAATCTAAACAGCAAAAACATAATGTCAATACAGACACAATAACATTTGCATGAAACTTATTATATTCTTACCTTGGCCATCAACAAACCATTTGACTCGAGCTTTGTTGCGAATGGGAGCAAACGATCCAAAGCGATGATTTTGAACCCATGGGCTTTCCTTATGCACCTTACTGATCTGGTGCATCCAATCTTCTACAGAACGCTTGCTCGTGGCTTTGATTTCCACCTTTCTGAAGCCATTCATCAGTCTGATATGATGATGATGGTATTTCCCAAGCAATGATCCGCCTCCTGAAATGACAGTGAAGCTTTTGTCCAATAAAAGAACATCAGATGGCGTGGTGGAATCGAGATTTTGCAAAAATGCAATATATCTGAATAATTGTGGAGATGTTCATTGCATTTGAATTGCGTTCTAAACATGCGAAAACAAAAACCATCACTGACAACTTACGAGTCTCGCAGGATAACCCATTCATCGGTCCATGTGTTAATACGAATGGCTTGACAGAGAGTGGGTTTTACGAAGTGAATCTTGTTTTCCAGATAACCTTCTTTACCCTTCCAGCCCATATCTGGAAGCATACTGATGGCGGATATCTCCAAAAATTCACAAAGTTGATAGTTGTCGATGGTAAGATGAGATCTAGCGACCAATTCTTTCAGATATTTGTCCAGAGCTTTTCTACGTCGTAGAGCAGCATTACGCCAATTTTCGTCCTTTTCTTCGTCATCGTCCTTTCCAATGTTTTGGACCCTAGTCTGAAAGGCATTGACCAAGTGCTTGAGCTGATTTGGGAATGAAGGAGGAGGAGGGGCACGGCTTGTCAAACGTTCCTTTAAACGCAATTTCAAATGAAGGTCCAAGAAGTCGTAAATTGTCCGTTTGATAACCCACTTCACTTCGCCATATGAAAGCTCAATACGAAAGACCCATTGACGATTGATGGCCGATGGATCAATCCATGAATCTGTCACTGCGATGCCAATGAGGTCAAAGAGAATAGGAGGAGGTCGTCGACCCTTTTCATCTCTGGCAAACCCTATGTAAGGGACAGCAAACGCTGGAGGATAAAATGGGACCAGTGGATATGAAGGTTGGGCAAGATGTTGTTCTTTGTTCTTCGCAGCTGAATTTAAGCCGCTTACGAGTTTGAGCTTATCGAATGTTTTTCCCCAATGAGCACGAGCACGGGTTTCTTTTTTTTTTTTCAGATTTCAAATTAGAAACGTTATAATATGAATAAATTATTATTAGAGAATGGAAAGAAGGGGGAATAGATAATGGATGGAGAGTAGGGGAGGAGTTTGGAAATTTAGAAATTTAGAAATCAGCTTACCTTCTGCGTGCTGACTGGAATGCCTCGCTGGTGATGGACTTTGTGTAGGCGTCATCGGCATACCGTCCTGATAAAGGTCACCACTTGATGCTCTCCGACTTAAAAACGCTGATAGAACATTTCTTTTGGATCGATTGCTGCGAGTGCTTAGCTGAGGTGTGCTAACTTGTGAATCGTTCATCATGGGTCTTCGTTCGTTTGGCCTGAAATGGACTGGTTCAGGCTCTTGCATTGGCACCTCGGTGTCTTCCTGGTCAAATGGACGCTCAAAGAAGTTGATTCTTTCCCCTTGTTCATTTGTTTCGCTATCTTGATTGGTTTCCTCCAACATCTCATTCTCTTGATAGCACTGCTCTGGTGTTGGCAAACTGTCGTCTTCCCCTATAGGAGCACTGTATGATTGGGATTGCATATCCCATAGAGATCGGTGTGGTCCTTCATCAGGCTTGTCGTTATTATCTTGTGGCCCTTGGAATGTGGACAAGCGATGTACGAGATTCTGCCATTTCGCTCGCGGCGTTCCGTCTAGCGCTACTTGCTGAGTATGGCGCCTTCGAGTAGCCGGGGAAGTAGGAGACGTAAGGTCACTAGGTGTGTGGTCGTTGAGACGCATATTTAATGGTTTTGGAGCACCAGGCCGATGGAAGCCCTGATGCTTGGAGTTGAAGTAGTCAGCGTCATCAGAAATGGGGTTTGACATGGCGACCTCAAAGCAAGCAGCAGATGCAAGAGAAAACACTCATGGAAAAAGAAACGGCTTCCAAAATTGCCTTTGAAAGGAAATTCGGGATTTTAAAAACCAGAACACCAAAATACTGAGTAGATTTTTTTGTTATCCTTGGGCAATAATATCATCTCGTTTTATGTTCAAAAAAATGGATTCTGGCCTTGGCTTATGCCAGAACTAGGTTGGAATTCATGAGCACTATTGCTACGAGCAAAATAATGATTGGGCTGGTTAAAGTCTGGTGAAGTAAAGGATCTAACTGGCATGCCTTGAGGCTGGTTCATAGCTGACATCTGAGGACCTGCTGTGACCTGCTGGTTGTAAGCAAAGCCATTGGGAGTCATAGGTTGACTGTTAAATGGGTTAACGCCACCGAATGAATTAGTGGGTGTGCTAGCAGATGTGGCCATCTGCGTAAAAGGATTGGATGTGAACGTCTGTTGCTGCATTGGCTGCTGATATTGGTTCATTGGAGATGGGTTAAATCCGGTCAGCTGTGGTTGTAATTGCGGCTGAGATTGATTTATGCCAAACGGGTATCCATTCTGACTTGACATTGAATTGTTTTGAACCATGTTCATCCCAGTATTCTGAGCCGCTATTAGAAGTGACGTAAATAAAGTTTTAGTATGGCGATCCATGATGTGTTTCATGTATGTCAACATTGCATACCTATGATGGATGAGCCAAATGGATTAGTTATAGTTTGAACCTGGGGCTGCTGCATTTGTAATTGTTGCATAGGCATTTGTTGTATAGGCATCTGCTGCTGTGCTGGCATCTGCTGTACCTGCACCTGGTATGGATTCATGTTGCCCTGAGCAATGTTGACATTATTTTCACTGACATCTATGAGTGACTGTGGTGCGTTGTTCTTGGGTGGAACAGGTGGGGTGACAGCGCCAGTCCTCGACTCTTTCGCCAAAATTTCAATAGCAACATCCAAATTTCCGCCAGTTCGTCGCAGTGCATCGCGGCACTTTGACTCGTCTTTGTATCCCAGGCCCCACAATTTCGACAGCATTTGTTGTTCGGTCATTTGATCCTTCCTCTGCATGGTAATTGGCTGTTGCCCTGGAAGTTTAGAGAGAATTTCAACAGCTGGTTCCAGTTTGCCGTTTGTTTGATGCAGCACACGTCTATTTTTCTCGTCGTCTCTGAAACCCATTTCGCGCAACGCTGCCAAACCTTGACTTATATCTGATTCCCGCTGCAGCTGAGGAACTGACGACGATCGTTGAGGAATGTTGGCACCTGGCCGGATTTTAGCGCTTGCAGCTGCTGCAGGTTGTGGGGGAGCATTCATAAAACTTTTCTTTTCCCACTTATTTCGAATATATCTTTCCATGCCACTAAGAGAAAAAGTCAGGTCAGGGAGGGTTGTTCCATACAAACGTCGAGGTTTTGCTTCCCAAATACTTACTGATCGTCATCCGCGAGTGGCAAAGGGTGCTTTTCCGGATGTGGATTGTATATTCTGTTCACAGCATCGTTGCCTCCGCTAGCTTTAATGCTCTAGATTAAAATCTGTCAGTTTTTTCTCGGTTTTGCTTCGTCTTTCATGGTCAACGCCAGCCGTACCTCAATTTGCTCCATTGTCCAAGAGTCCATAGTGACGGACTTGACCTTGGAAATATGGGTTCCCATTCTTCTATGGAGGCCACCACATCGTATACACAAAAATACACCGAGGTTATGTGATGCCCATCGAGGATCTAGGGAGATTTTTTGTTTTTTTTTTCAAACAACCGGTTAGTCGATAAACATAACTCCGTTGTGGCAATGTAGTAAAACATACTTTTTGCTCGGCAGTCGACACAAACGTTGTTTCCTGGCTGCTTGATCAGCTCGATTAATAAGCGTTCATGTCTGTCTTGTGTAGATTTAGTCTGGCGGGTGGACATTTTGGGTGATGGAGGATGATGACCAAAGTTTTGGTGGAGAAAACGGAGTTTGAAGCCTAGCTCTTCCTATTAAATTTGGTTTTTGTGTGTGTAAATCTCGTGATTGCTTGCTACTTGTACGTGCCCATTGAAACTCTCTGCTCTCTCACCCTTTCTTTCCCCACAATATGTCTCTCCCACTCGAAGGAATAAAGGTCATAGAGCTCTCTGGGCTTGCTCCTGCTCCATTCGCTGGAATGATATTGGCAGACTACGGCGCAACGGTTATTCGTGTAGATAGACCTGTCAATTTCAATCCGGATGTACTAGCTCGCCACAAACGATCTATTGCTTTGGATCTCAAACAGCCAAAGGCAATCGAAACCCTTAGACGTATTCTTAAAGAATCTGACGTATTGCTAGACCCATATCGACCTGGTGTCTTGGAAGCTTTAGGTCTCGGTCCGGACGTTTTGCTTAAGGACAATCCACGATTGATCATTGCACGTTTGAGCGGATATGGTCAAACTGGGGCATGGAGCAAAATTGCAGGCCACGATGTCAATTATTTAGCAGTATCGGGAGTTCTTTCGGTAGGTAGATTTGACCCCCAGCATTTCTTGAAGTCAGCCCAACGCAACATGAGATTTCCACTGACAGTCACCCATCTGACAGCTTATAGGCAGACATGGGGAAAATCCATTTTTCCCTGTTAATATTCTTGGAGACTTCGCAGGTGGTGGTTTAATGTGCGTCACTGGTATTCTCATGGCTGTCATTGAACGGAATCGGTCTGGCAAAGGTCAAATCATTGATGCAAATTTAGTGAGTGTCTCGTGTGTAGAGCCATACACTTTGGTACACATGGACTAACGTCTTTCTCTCTTCAAAGACTGATGGAGCAGGTTATCTCGCTTCCTTCCCATATTATATGCGGAAGAATGGTTTCTCCTGGACTGAAGAGCGGGGTAAAAATATGCTGGATGGTGGAGCCCCATTTTATGAGGTGTATAGAACAAAGGATAACAAATTCATGGCCGTGTAAGTACCATTCGGTTTCGGGCTGCGCACTACTTGGATGGCATAATGACTTTCATTTCTCTGCTATCAGAGGAGCCATTGAACCTCAGTTCTACAAGGCTTTCCTCAAAGGTCTCGGTTTAACTGAATCTTCCTTGCCTCCTCAAATGGACGCAGACCATTGGGAAGACACTAAGAAGAAGTTTACTACGTTGTTTGGCTCAAAGACTCAGTCGGAATGGACGCAAATATATCAAAATACCGATGCATGCGTGACACCTATTTTGGACTTTAACGTGGAAGACAACAACGAGAAAGGGTTTGCCGCTAATCCCAAGCCCGCTCCTTTATTGTCAAGAACTCCAGCAAAGGACTCTTCCAAGGAGTCTGGCATTCTGGAACCCGGTTTACATTCTGCTGCCGTTCTCAAGGAATTTGGTCTCACTAACCAAGAAATCCAAGAGCTCATCAAACGACGTGTCGTTAAGTCAAACGATATCAAATCTTCGCTTTAATTAAGATTGCAATCGCAAATAAATAGTATATCCTACACCGCTAAATCTCTATGTAAATGGTGCTTCATCTCGAACACATTTCTCATAAACCTGCTGAACTACTTTCTCTGCATTTGCTCCGCAGTGCTCCCTTGTTGAATTGATGGCATCTCTAAGAATACAGTCCTTCTTCTTCCCCTCATGCTTAATGTCGTTACATTGGCCTACATGAATATGCGTGTTAATGGACGTATCCGCTTTGATGTGCAACGTATCCAAATCCTTACCTATTGCGCTGGCTCTGACCTCTCCGCATGCTACCAAATGACATAGACTATCAAATGTACCTTTTCGACTGGCGTCGAAAGCGTGAACCAGTTCATGTACGACAGTCTTTTCAACATCCTCTCTAGACCGGATATTTTCACAGCAAAGTACGATCCTTTTATATTGTATATCGTAGTATCCGCATTTTTCCTATGGTGAATCGTCTTGGTATCTATGTTCTGACGGACCCAAACAGGACAATTTATTTTTAAAACCCTCACCTGTTGTTCAGTTCCAGCACATGAGCGGCACGTAATGCCTTTTACAAGAGTACGTTTGTTCAACTTAAATATGCTCTGAAGTAGCGTTTGGGCTTTAGAAGAATTGTTCAAAACATGCTGAAGTTCTTCAGTACAGCGTTGTTCCGAGAAACTGGATGCATGGTTTGTGGTCAAAATGGGCATGCAGAAACAGCTTGCAGAAACTTTGGGTCGGAGGAACCAAAGATTTTGTCACAAAAAGTATTGCGACAGGTGAAATAATAGCAGTCTTTTCGGGTCCTTTCTCTCCTAAACAAAATGACATTAGAACACCAACCACCCAAGATTACTTCCAATCTCGCGGATAATGTTGGCTTGACGCCCATGGTCAAAGTTATGGGCGGCCATTCCAACAATGGTATGTCTTGAATCACTTACTCGCCACCAACTTTGCTTCATTCTTTTTTTCTCACGTTTTAACTCGCGCTTTTGACCATATTCTTCTATAGTGGAAGTGCTTGCCAAGCTGGAATACACCAACTTTACCGGGAGTATCAAAGAACGAACTGCAAAGTTCATCATTGAAGGTTAGTCTGCTGCTCACAAGTAAATCTTACGAGATAGCATCAACTGATCCAGCATACATGCCTTAGACCTGAAAGCCAAAAACAAATTGAGCCCAAAGACTACCATTATCATTCCAACTTCTGGAAATCTCGCCATATCCGTCGCAGGAATGGTTGCAAAGGATCGCAACAAAGTCATCGCTGTCGTGCCTGAACGTACTTCGACTGACAAGATTCACTTGCTGAAGGCTATGGGAGTGGAAATCATTCGAGCTCCAACCGAAGCCAGGCGCGAGGCTGCTGAAAACATGTATTCTACTGCTTACAAGTTGTCTGAGCAACTTCAAAACTCCATTGTTATTGATGAGGTACAATTCAACATAGGCGCCATCAAAGTTCGTTCTCAAACTAATCCACTTTCCTTTAGACCAACATACCAAGCGCAGTGTATGATGACTTGGCAGAAGAGATCCTTCAGCAAAGCGTTCTCCAACTTGATTATGTCTTCGTTGGCGTAGAGACTGGTTCTACTATTTCTAGACTAGCCAAGGCATTGAAGGCGGAAAAGCCTGAAATCAAGGTCTACGGTGTTGAACCCGTGGATTCTGTCTTTGCTAGAAATGAAGGCAACCAACATTATAAGAGAAGGGTACGACAAGGCTTCGGTCTTACAATCGAGTAAATTTGTCATTGTTATTAGTTTACTAACTCTTGTATGAATTTACTATATAGGAATGGAAGATAGAAGATCTCGGCAGCAACTTTGTACCTAAAAATTTCGATGGAAGTTTGATCGACGGATGGATCCAAGTTTCTGACAAAGATGCATATTCAACCGCAAGACGCCTTCTACGTGAAGAAGGCATTACATGTGGTATGTTTCTATATATATATATTTTAACAAACCGACAATGAGAGATTGGAACGTTCGCTGATTCATAGCAATTTTATTCTAGGACCTTCCTCCGGAGCCGTTGTTTGGGCGACTTTGAATCATGCAAGCAACGTGCAGCAACATACAACTCACACCTTTCGCTCTGTAGCTATTTTGAATGACACAATGCGCAACTACATGTCCACTCTATTGTCAGATGAATGGCTACTGGAGAACGACCTTGTGGATGAGATGACAACTAAGCAGCTGGAATATCTCTCCAGCGAACGTTACCGCGCAGCCAGCGTTGAAGATCTGCAGTTGCCTGCAGCCGTCACCATCTCGCCATCTGCAACAGTATCCCATGCTTTGAATTTGATGATGGAGCGCGAATATTCACAGCTCCCAGTCATTCATTCAAGCAACAAGAAACTGGTTGGCTACATCTCTGAGTCTACTTTAGAAGCCCACTTGTCGGATGGATCCGCTCAGCCTGAAGATCCGGTCAGCAAGTGGATGTTTAACTTCCTCAAGCGCAACAAAGGCGAGAAGTCGACTGCCAAATATGAAATGATCACCCCAGATACAAGCTTGGCAGATCTCGGTAAGTACTCTCTTGATAGAAACAGATACCCTTCCATGTAAGCCTTATTTAAAATGAAAACTAACCAATGTTTCTATAGCCAAATTTTTCGAAAAGAACTCCTTTGCCGTTGTTACGGATGCTGACCGCAAATGGTGCTTGGGAGTAGCAACCAAATATGATCTGATTAGCTTCTTGAACAGAAGAAATGTGTTTTAAGATGTAATTGTATATAAGTAGGTCATAGAGGGCTATTATAGATCTCTAGTAGTATGACACATTTTCCTTGTGCCAAAACAATAAAAGACAGAATTACTACACCAAAATGCTAAAAGTCTATATACACGAAAATCACATAAATGTACGCTTTTTACTGTCGGCTCCGCTCACCGGAGCCATAGAATTTGCGTATGGATCCTTTATATTCATATGGAAGGAGTGGAGGAGTACGCACATCTATTGCATTTTCGCCTGCATTCGTAGGTACCCAGACACGAAGCTCAGCTCTGTCAAAATCTCCGGTTACAGATACCCATCCCATACTAGAAAATGCGATATCAGCTGTGGCGTGGGATGGATGATCGCCATGGAGTTTGATAGTATGCGGAAGTGGCTTGAGAGAGATGCTTCGGCCAATAGCGTTTGTTTCATCGGTAAGTTTTTCAGTTTTGACGAAATGTGGTATCATCTTGGTAAACAAGGTTATAAGAATAGGCTGCGTGGATTTGACCAAGTCAAGTCGAATGAAGGGTTTGAGCAACAAACTTTTACCTATACAATCAGTATGGTTAATAAGTTGAACCTTTCTCACAACCAAGAATTCACATCCCCGTCACATCATGAAAGTATCGAAATTACATACCGACTTCCAAACGGTAAGTCACTGGCTTTAGCTCTTTGCTCGCCTCCCATTTTCGAACTTCGTTTGGAGCTAGCAAATGTACTAACTGGTCTTCGTTGATGATACCCGGAGTATCTATTATATATCGTTCTTTGGTAACGAAACGCTTACTCGCTTCGTCGTTGTTTAACGGATCGCGAATGCCAACAACACGAAGCGGTATTTTGATACTCCCAATGGTAGTGCCTGGTACATGAGAACTTGTGACCTGGTATTCACGACGTACTCTTGCAGTGTGCTGTTTGGCGTAATCTGACACATCCTCTTTCTTTGCTGCACCTTGCTTCAAAAAGGCGTTGACAACGGCGGACTTACCAACATTGGTGCATCCTAAAACGTAAACATCGTCTGTAGCATTTCGGTACGACTCTATGGATCGTAGCAACGATTTAATGCCCCATCCCTTTATAGCACTGACCAAGGCTACATCTAGTATGGATGCAGTGTTGAGGCCACTCCTCTTGGCTTGTTGAACGATCCAGTCCTTGATTCTCTGCTGATGCTTTAAAGCATCCTTTGGCAAGATATCGATTTTGTTGGCTACAAGCAGGACACGATGCGTTGGGTTACTGTTGAGTTCGGCAATCAGCGGCTCAATGCTAAATGGAATGTCTCCAATATCAATGATGGATACTATCAGAGCATTATTTTTGGTCTTCAAAAAGGATAGGGATGTGTATTGCAAAGATGAGCGCAGAAATTTTTGTGTGTCTGACGTCGTACTGGTTTTATGGTGTATCAACGAATGGCATCGTGAACATAGCTGTCGAGAGGTGGTCTTTGGAACATCATCTTTTGTTTCGTTCGCTTCTTCTTTGATTCCCAGTAGCTCTTTCAATTCAGGGTCCAAGGTGTCGAGATGCTGTTCGTAGTCCTTGTCTGATAATATACTGGGGCCTGAAGGCTTTGAAGGCTGACTTTTTCGCTCGGACTTGCGTTCGATGTAGCCAGACCCATTAGGATCCGCTTCTTGCAGTGTGGCACCGCAGCCCGAACAAGACTCTGACACAACAGGAGTATTGTCCGACTGGGTACTTAGTAACCGCCGTGATAAGACAGAAGCTGGCTTTAGAGTGCATGTCGACAAGTGGTTAACAATGGTAGGCCGTAATCTTGACAACGAAATGAGGGGATATAGTCTAGGTATGACTCTCGTCAAGCGTGTAGCCGTTACCCTTGCAGCCATGGAAGTTCGAAGTTGGGGAAATGCGCACTGAATTCCTTCAGTTTCTTCTCGTGTCCTTCCGTTCTTCAAAAAATTGTGACGGCCACTGTGACTGCTAGCAGAAACGGGCATGAAAAAATATCCTGCTATTTGACACTATCTTGCGCTTACCTGTTACCCATGGACGACCATACCATTCTTGCGTCGACAACGCCACCTAATACAGAAGCTTCTACAGTTTCAGAAAGCGTCGTGATTCAACAACATGATACCGTTATCAACAATAGTGTGAAAAAAGATATATGTAGTGTCAACCCTCTTATACCTTCGGGCCTCACACCTATGGTCTCTCAGTCGCAAGTCCAGACAGCCAACGATCCAGTATCACAAGAGGACAAAGGCAATGAAAATTCCATGGAAGTAGAACAAGTGACAATAGATACAGTTGTTGAAAACAATGAAGGATCCACCGTCATACATCAAGAGGAAACAATCGTACAAGCAGATATCCAGCAAGTTTCAACAACGGAAGTAACGACGGATATAACGATGAAGGATATCCCCAATTCCGAAACCAATGCTATGCCTGAGTTGATAGAGACAGCAGATAACAAAATCGATGCCGCCATATTAGGAGACGCCAAAATTGATGCCGCAGATGGGTACGTGTCGAGCGATCTTGATTCATCTGACGACGAGGACAATGCGCCTTCTGCAAAGAAAGACAATTCCGAAGATAACGATAGTGAATCGGACAGGTAAGCAATACTTTTGAAATACGTATGGCAAGATGACATAAAAGCTTACTTTTTCAAAAATAGCGACGACGATAGTGATTCGGAGGAGGATATTGGCTTACCAACCAAGACAATGACGATCGAGGAACGAGAAAAAGCATTGATAGACATATCCTATATGGACGAAGAGGATGATGCAAGGGGAGAGGATGGACCTTTAAGAACACGTAACGAATTGCAAAAAGTGGTTGTACAGCGACCAACCATTACCATCAAACCAGAAGCCAACATCGTTGAGATTGGATCCGTGTACGCTGTGGTGGGGGATACCGTTGTTGTTCAAGGACAAGTGGCTGGTAATGAGCAAGTTCTGGATAGCGGCAGTCTCTTCGTATATGAAGACAGAGAAATATTAGGCGAGGTATGCTCCATTGTTTTTTGTGAATGGTAATAATATCAATTTCTGAAGCTTACATCGATTATTTCAAGGTCTTTGAAACGTTTGGGCCAGTAGCCAGACCGCTCTACTCGGTTCGGTTCAACGATGCATCGGAAATTGACAAGGAACGCACTAAACAAGGTGCAAAGGTGTACATTGTTCCTGATTTCTCTACGTTTTTGTTGACTAGAGCGTTGAAGATGCAAAAGGGATCAGATGCAAGTAACATTTTTGACGAAGAAGTTGCTGACCATGTAAGTTAATACCATGAGTAACCAGACAATGAGGCGGTTCCGGATTCTGACCTATGTTTATGCAACAGGAAATGGAGTTCTCAGATGATGAAGCTGAACAAGCATTCAAGAAAGAGCAAAAGCGCAAGGGAAAGTAAGTTGGGCACCTATTGTGATTAAAAAATCACAGGAAAACCGCTGTTCTTTCGTTTTCTAATCACAGGTGTCATTACAGGAAGAAGCAAGCAAATAAACGTGCAGCACCACAAGAACAGCAACCGGTAGCTGAATCAACTTGGGATGACCTTGATGGATACAATGTATTGAAAAGACCAGCAATTGGTCGAAATGCCCCTGAACAAAGACGGCCACACCCTCTACCCCCTCGACCGGCGTTCAGTATGACACCTGCAACGCAAGAACCCCAAGCCGCACCGCCTCGTGAGGTTCATAGCATATCACAGTTATTTGCTGCCGGTCCTCCACCGCTTCATCCTCCACCGCGTGGCCAATAGTATCATTGCTTGTCCATCCTTCTTAGAAGTAACGTCAGACGTTAATCAATCCCATCATGAGAGTTAGACTTCAAAAGAACGATAATTCCTTTTAATACAGTTAGGGGACGGACAATGTTTATGGAATACTAAATCTAAACGGGCAAATAATAAAGGTGTATATAGTAGTTGAAGAAAATGTCTATATTTTCAAAAGCCAGTGTCTCGTCTTATGTAAGTGAAAGCCGAGATGCGGATTTCCAGCAGGCGACCTTACAACACGCCAGCAAACTTTGCAAAGCTATCCTTTTTGCTAACCTTTACACCGGTTCCGTCCCGTTGTAGTTCATAGAGCTCTCCACGCCAGACGATTTTGTCGCCGACCATGGCATATACATACAATGGAAGAGCGAGAATCTCACGGCTAAACCATGCTCGAACAAAATGAAGCAAGGGCTGAGGCTTCAATTGAGCGCTGCCAAGGAAGGTATGGTAAAGTGTGTAGTCGCACAGGAACCAACAGAGCCAGTGAATTAAAAAGAAAAGGCCAAAGGAAACACCGAATCTTGAGCTGTACCCAAAGGCACCCATAAGACCACAGATGATAGACTCGGTAATGGGTTCAACCAAAGTGGCAGCTGTCACAATGTATTTGCGAACACGCACCCATCGAGACCGTCTTAAGCAATAATCCTTCGGTGACAATGAACCCAAACTTTGGTTGGCAGTATCACAGGTCATGACATGCTTCAGTCCCTGAGCCCAAAGCGCTTCGGCAATGATATTATCTTCTGCCATATACTGAGCAAATTGTCGCAAACCACCAGCCTTTTCCAGATCTGACTTCCGCCAAAGATTGGATTTACCCATGATACAGGAGGCCACAGCCACAAAGTTGATAGCAATATACATCTTTGCATGGTTTGTGTCCAAAAAGACCTGTTCAACTTCTGCGCCATAACTGCTTGGGTTGGTGGCTAATGGAAGATGGTGTACCAGACCGACCTTTGGCTTCAAAATAGCATCGACCGACCGAGCCAAAGCGTCAGCATGAACTTGAACATTGGAGTCAAGAATCCAGAGAATATCATGTTGTGCAGAATCGTATGACTTGATGAGGTTATTAATTTTCGGATTTATTCCGGCCGCGACATCGCCTGAAACATACACCAACGTTAGTATACGCGTGCCTAGTCCAAGGTGTCTTTCAACCCAAGCCTTACCAATGATTAATCTCGTTTCTATTTCCGGGTGTTCCTCCATCAGTTCCTTAACAACAGGGATAGCAGGGTCATCTTCCTTTGCGACCGAGAAGATAATTTCATAGGCTGGATAGTTTTGACAAAAGGAGGAGAGCAAGTTTTCTCGCAAATTGATATCCAATCCTTTGAGAGGTCTAAGAATTGAAACACTCGGCGGTGTAAGCATACTGGGAGACTTGGGAGTATCTTTCTTCGTATATCGACATCGTCTAAATGGAGCGATGTCAGCGGATGGTATGATACTAGATGGTCAGGTATGTATTAATCAGCGCGGCAGGCAACTTACGACACAGTCAAGCCGAGCAGTGATAATAAAGCCATGAAAGTGTACCATAGCACACAAAGCCATGAGAAGTAGTAGATTATAGTATCAAGTACTGCCATTATGAGTTAAAGAAGTAGATCCGGTCCAGTTGCATTGCCGAGCAAGGAAAAAGTCTTTACCCAGTGCACGGTTCTGGTTACAAAAAAAAAAAAAAAAATTGTTCGATAAACGACAGGGTCGATTTGACCACCAGTCCCTGACAAGTATTATATCATCTTGGTAGGGTGGCATGATACCAAGTTGTTATTGCTAAAGGGGTTTTCGTTTTATATATTGTTGTTATGATGTTTATGGAATTTTAAAAAACGAGAAAGTAATAAAGTTACAAAGAAGAGAGGTGGAGAGAAGGTGGCAAGTTTTTATGAGAATTGGGTTGGGGGTAGAAGGAGAAAAAGTTACAATGAGGATAGAGAGTCAATCTCTATTTATTCTGCCTTGACATCTTGCTTTGCAGGAGCATCTGATGCATCTGAGGTTCGAGACTCTTTTTCGATCAAAATTGATCGAAGCCATTTAATCTCCAGCTCGAGTTCCTTAACTCGACCTTCCAATCGATCAGCCTTATCAGTCATTTCCTTGGCAGTTTGTTCCAAAGCTTGCTCACGCTGCTTCTTCTTGACACGGAAACGTGCTGATGCAGCGGTATTACGGCGTCGCTTGTCTTCTTCGCTAGCAGACTTGGAGTCTAGATTAGGATCAGTTGCGATGTCTTTTTCCACAACTTTACCAGTGTCCGTGGCCTTTCTTTTCAAGCTCACTGAAGGTTTATCTTCAGGTGATGATGGCTTTGGATAAATCATGGGCACGCCGAAGTTGGCAGAAAAGTTGGTGGAATTGAAGGAAGTTGAAGCATCAGCAGGTGATGGTCGTGGTGCAAGGATAGGCATAGCAGGCTTGGCAGTGCTGAGTGGCCGAGGTTGCAACATGGGTTGTATAGGGGCGGGTTGAGCCAAACGCTGTTGTGGAAGTTCATAGTCAAGGTAATTGGCAAGACCTTGGTAGGTGACAGGGTCTAGATTGGCTTTGGATTGGGCGGGTAAATCTGTCAAGGACTTTGACTCTAGTGATTGTTCATACTCCAAAGGCTTGTCGTCATAAATGCCAACACCTGGCTCTACATCAAAAGTGAATTGTGCAGTGGACTATATTGAAAATGAAATTAGTTGATGGGTGTCTAGGCGTAGTTGAGCAATATTTGCACATACCCAAAGAGCTAACTCGTCAGCGAGTTCCTGCTCAGTAGGACCGGATAACTCTGGTGAGTTATCGTTGGTGAGAGTGTTGAGTGATGAAATATAAGAATATTGGTCGTAAGACATGGTCAACGGATGGCTAATTCAATGTGAGATGCAGAAGAAACGGCGACGTAAACGTCAGTGTGAAAACAGTAGAAAAAACTTTGCTAACGTATTTTTAACTCAGCTCTTCCGGGCAACCAGTTTTCTACAGTTTTCTTAATTGGGCGAATATGAGTAAGCTATCCACGTACGCCTCAGTCCACGTTCCCTTCATTCCAGCTTCGTTTATTTCCTTCCTTCTGCTCAACTTACCATAGCGTAGTTTTTGGCAACCCCGGATCGTAGCTAGCTGACTCCAATTCTTCCATCACGTGCTGATAATCGTATCTATCATGGTTTCAGTTCAGTAAGCTGGCTGGCAAAGTATACCTCCCGTCCCCACAACGGATGCAGTGAGTGACCAGTGAAGCTCTCCCACACGGAATCCTGCATGTATAAAAAAATTCACTTTTACAGCATGTACCACCATCAGCCTTTGTTTGCGTTATGATCACCTGCCTTTCATTATCTTATCAGTTGGTGCCCAAGCAGCTGAACATACTCTACGTCGCCGATCTGATCTGTAGAATGGCCTTGCAATCCTTCCATTCGTTATGCTGCACTCTTGAATAGTCTTCCAAAAACTGCTAGTAATCGGGATATTTCGGTTACATGTGGTGGTATATTTGCTCTCTTTTATTCGCCGAATGAAAACAGTGACCCCGCGCTTCGATATGATAGTAGAGCCAGAACCGAAGTTATGATATACTACACGTATTCTGTACAAACCATGAGTCATACATGCTTTACATTTTGTATATTTTTCTATAAGTGTTTCTTTGATCCCCATGAATTTATGTGTATTGGTTTGGGTAACTGCCTCGAAAACGTAGATTAGTAATCCAGGCCCTCAGCTACTCCTTCTGTTTGAACTCCCCAACCTGAAGTCAGTCGATGTTCCACTACCGCAGGTCGGCAAAGAAATAGACTTCTGAGAAGTAGTGCTAAGCTCAAATAAACTACAAAAAGTATAGCGAATGATGCAAACGTAATTTAGAGTAGAGTGGTGCAATATGCCCACGGAAATGCCCGGCGGCTTGTGCGCATTTTATGGTATATGAGAGACTGCATGTACCGGTGGGGACAAGTACTATGGCTGATACACTGATCCAGAGCGCACTTCACAGTATAGTATCAAGATAGTTGAGATCAGAGGTTCAATAAAAGCTTAACAGCTATCCATTATCATCAGTTAAGAAAGATCACGGGGGAGGGTGACTACCGAAAGAGTTTAATCAACATAGGGTCGAGAATATCAAGTTGAGACAGCAGATGATATAACAGCACTTGTGATATGAGAAAGATTGGCTATATTTGACTGGCCGGCTTACCATAAGCTACATAGTGAACAGCTATAACATAGCTTTTATTCGAATCAAATGAGAGAGGTACATATGAAGACTTGGCGACTCAGCATCCTGTGTTGCCCAGCAGTATATTGACAGTAAGCATTGAGTTGTAGTCAAGTGCTCTTTTGAGTGGACGGCATCCAGACCTGTGAATTGAGCTGCACCGTCATCCACATATTTTGAAAGAAAATACTGATCATACTAGCACATACAGAAAGCCACCCCAGCATTTTCCCCGAGCTGGTCGTCGCCTGGTATAAAAATTAGGAACGGGCGGATGGGGGGAATTAAAATTGATGTTGAGGCGAGCAGTTGTAAAACTGGTAGATATTTCTTTATACACTATCCTGAGAAAGAGATGAAGCTTTCTTAGGTTTACTTATCACTCGCGAACGTCGTCAGTCGGACATTTATTTTAGTTTTGTCAAACACACCAACGAATATTCATCACCATGGGTTCAAGCGTGTCTAGGATTGATGATAACATGATGTCTGTTCTTAGACAAAATTACACCCAGAAGCAATCCGCCTATCGATTGGTAAAACGAAGAAAACAGAAACTCTCAAAGAGCATGATCGGACAACCCAGTAATTTCCAGGTATGCCAAGCAATATGCATGAAAACTTGTGACCTACATGCACTAACAAAATCAACGATATACAGCACACACATCATATAGGATCAGGGGACTACCAAACCAATGTAAGAACGTGACGACAACAATTAATGCGAAGAAATGAGCTAACGCTGATACTGCTGACGTTATATAGCATATAGGTGTTCAAGAACACATTGCGGAGATCACCGTTATATTCAATGCCACCAACAAGTCGACGGGTATCAGCAGGAAGCCAGTGAAAGAGAAGTTAGTAGATCTCTGTTACGTATCAAATTCAAACATCAGCACACCTAGAAGGGTCAATCGTAGAGTTTTACTTAGACAGGAGCCTTTCAAGGCAGATATGTCAGTAAGTGATCTTAATTTCAAGTGTACCAACATATTTCACCGCTGTAACTAAGCTTGGATGATTGATTAGCAGCAGCTAGTTGTAGAATCAAACTACTTCTCCAAATCGACCAGCTCAGCAGTAAGATTTAACAGGCTTTGCATATGATTTACGATGCAGTCGACTGACCATTTTGTAGATAATGTCTAGTCGGAGAGATGTACCAGAACACAAGAGATATACATCTTTGGATATGCAAAAGTCATCATTCAATTCCCTTAATGACCATCATAAACAGCAACTTGAAATGCTGAAGGTGGATTTAGAAAAGCTATCGAGAAGCGAGCACAACTTGCGAAAATATGCCGCCTGCAACCATACGTTGCAAATTGCACCCAGTCGCGAATCATTTGTATGCTAAGAAGCTCACTAACCAACTGATTATGACCATATATATATATATCTATGTGCGTGATATCAAATGAACAGATCGAAAGCTCTATATAGAGTATGTTATGTACACTGTATCATGTACCTTCCAAATCGCTTCCCATATCAGATTAGTTCGTAGTAACGACCGAGATATTATGTCATTACTATCGATAGGGTGTCTTCATGATCTTTGTTATACCGGGTAAAAGTAGCTCTTTATAAATTCGTTATATACTTTGCAATATGTGGCTCTTTTGAATGACGATTAGCTGTGCTACGAATTGATCTGCACGGTGCAAGGTATTTCAAAATGGAAGTTTTGACAGATCGGAAATTCAGCAATTGGCTGAGATTTTTTTTTTTTTTTTAGTGTTAGTGCTTTGAAATCTAACACTGATTGCCATTCCCTAAATTACAATGCCTTTACCAACTTTAGCATTAAGAGCAATTCACCGGGCATCTCAAGCGAAACCTGCCTCTAAGCGTTTTTTCGAGGCAGATGGCTTGTCTTTGGAGCATGTATGTAATTCTGGAAACTCAAATGTACCTGTGAATTCCACTAATCTCGTCCATGTACAGTTCTTAGCTAGACGCAGAGCCATAGCACTCTACAGGGAAATAATACGCTCTCTCAAAGGTATGATAATAAACAAATGGAAATTAGACAGCAAAAATGTTCATTATCTGACACATCAATTAGGGCTGAATAAAACGGACGCTCATGAAATACGACAATGGGCTCGGTCCGATTTCGAGCGCTACAGGGGCGAGAAAGATCTGGTATGGCAGTATATGTTTTCTATTGCCAAATGTTTCCACAAACTAAATTATTTTCAATCAATAGGAAAAAATCAAGTCGCTTATAACATCCGGAAAGCATCAAATGCACAGCGTACAACAATCTTTAATGCTTGCTCAAGCGAAATGAGCCTAGTCATCTTGTAATTTACTTCATTGTACGATATTGTATTTGTTTTTCAATCAAGCCAGTAGAAAAAGCTAAACTTCCTTTCTCAATCAACTCAATTCAATCATCATATCATACATACTCTAACGATAAACCCACTAGAATTTGCAAATCGGTAGCGGTCAGACAATTTTTATGGGATTCGTTTCTGGAAAGCCCAAA